>NC_046658.1:175740474-175746059 GCF_010883055.1 Belonocnema kinseyi | reverse complement strand
ATAAGTGAATGGAAAAATAATTTTAATTGAGTAGAAAAGGTCTTGAAGGAATTCGAAAACTCTAAAGACTTTTTGAAATCAAAATTATGCCCAAAATGTAGCCAAGATGTTAGTATAAAATAGTAATAACAAATTTGAATTAAAAAGTTTATTTTTTATTTAAGTCATAATCTTTTTGGTTGTCATAATCTTTTCTGGTTGAAGAAAGAAAAATTCTGAAAAGAAATTTCCTTATAAAAACTTATAAAAATTTTTTTTCCTAAATTTCCTTATAGACCTAGACAAATTTTTTCTGAAATGTTGCATTTTTAAAATATTAGTGAATTAAGTAATATATGAGTTTTTTAACAGCTGTAAAGTGTGAGAAGCATTTTCGAAAGTCAAAGAAAATTACAGCTTGCTTCTACAGTTTAGCTAACGCCATGTTATAAATATGAACCATGTTTTCAAATTGAAATAGGAAGTAACTCAATCTTACAAAATGTCATTTTCCCTGGTCCAGAAATCTAACTTTAAGAAAAAATGTAAGTATGCTTAATTTTTTTTTATTATCACTTAATACTAAAACTTGACATAAAAATTGCCATAATTTTCGTCTTTTTGTTGTTTTAATATACGAGCTAATTACATTTTTAAACCGCAACCATGAAAAATAATATAAACCAATCCTATAAATTCACAGAACTATTATGTACTTCAATAGTCTATATTTTTAAAAAGAATTTGACTCAAATTAAACAAAAAGTTTTGAAAGTGTAAAATTAAAAATGTAAAGCATTGAACAAATTCCCAATTTAAGAATAAAATCTTAAACAATTAAAAATTTTAACATTGAAATTTAATTTGGTTTTGAATATAAGAGTTTAATATCGTGAAATTGACAACTGTAAGCCTTCTAACCTGATTAGGCGTAAATTAATGGCCTCCAAAATCTGATAATACCCAAATACAAACATTTAGAATTCTGCATTTCAATTTTCAATTTATGAACTCTATGAAAAACTTTCAAATAATAACATTCTTGAAATTTCTGTTTATAAAATTACTCAATTTGAATGTTTTAAATTGAAACTATATTAAAACCTTTCAATTTAAAATCCTCTCCTTATAAAAAGTTTTCGATTTCCAAGGCTTTACATTAACTACAATTTTTCACGAGTTTTAACATCGAATAATCTGCTTATTGCAGCTTTAAATTATTTATATCCTGAAGCTGAAAAAATGTATTGCTGAACCATAAGTGATTTCATTTAAAACGTTTAAAATTCAATAATTTGAATTGACAGGTTATACTCGAAGAATATTCGAAATTTTACAAATACTGAAATTTTGAATTTTAAATTTATAAACTATTTTCTTTTAATAATTAATATTTTATTCTTACGCTTCTAAAAGGAAATAATTACACTGTAATTTAAATTGTTTTCATTTCAAATTTCTCTCATTTGAAACCTTTTAATTTCAAAGACTTTGAAGTTATAATCCAATTTTCGAATCTGAATAATTTTGAATGGAGTAATTATTTAATTGCTTACATACTTCTAATTTGAAATAAAATTGTGGGATGGTAAAGTACTTCCATGCAATATAGTTATGCTGAAGTTTAAACGCTTCCTTTTATATTTTGACATTGTCGACTTCTGAAAAGTTTCAAACCAAAAACTTTAGAACTATGAGTCCTAATTACTTTCCTGATTTTTTTTGTTGAATTTACCTAATTATTATAAAAAAAGGGATTTTTTTTATTTCTTCAGCTTATTTGAATACTCTCCATTGTTGAAGCCAAGAAACAACCCACATATATCTGTATTCAATTCAATCAAATTTAAAATTTAACGACAGTTTCATTATTATTGAACTAAATCGTACTTAAATTTAACACCATTTAACACCATTCAACATCTACAATTTTAACTGAAATTTCTTTAAATTCAACTAAATTTTACTTAAATATTGAATTTAACTAACATGTATTCACTTCTTGAAATGATCTAAATTGTATTCAATCTTTAAATTTAGTTTTACATAATAATTTTTAAAATTGCACTACAATGAATCTTAAAGTACGAATAGAATTTTTTAAAAACTTATTTACTTAGTATCTAGAAAATTTCTCTTTGAAATGGAACCAGACGAGAAATTGATTTAACTAAACTTTATTTAATTCTTAAATTCACCTAAATTTCATTGAAATGTTGAATTTAGCTAAATTTTATTTAAATTTAGCTAAATTCAACTAAATTTTATTTGATTTGGAATATCATTTTTATCGTACAGGCAGTACAGAGCCAGCTAACCGACTCGACTATAGCAAAGATTGCTATAGTGGTGGCGAAGGCGAAGGCGAACGCGAGAACGAGAAACAGAAAATCACGTTCCGTTTGGAATTCAACAACTTTCGGTGTGCGCCCCGGCCCCACCTCGCCCGCTGACGTGCCAGGAGGGCGCGGTTGCCATAGAAACGGTGAAAAGTTGAAGAGGGCAGCACCTCGATATAGTCGAAAATGTAATTAGAATATATATCAGCCGCCCCCACCACTGACCCATGCCGTATCTAGGACCTAATATCTTTGCCAGGACTTACAACAAACTTGTAAGTATTTTTTGGTTTAACAACTTTCATCTTTTAATTTTTTAGTCTTGTTGTGTAAACGGCTACTTTTACCCGTGTGGAAATAACCACATTTGGACCTATTATATGTCGGTTACTAATCGGGGGCTAGTCGGGTTAATAATTTTGACAAAGTACCTAGTCGGGGACTAGTCGGGGACTAGTTAAGCTTTTTGTTGTTAAAATTTCAGTCGAGGCCTGGTCGGTGGTTGGTCAATGACTAGTCGTAATATCTAAAAAAGCGTAATGATTTTTTTATTCTAAAACACGAAGAATATATTTAACAATAATTTTACACCGTTTTTTAGAGAAAAGATTTATTAATGTTAAATTCGTCTCAAATATACTTAATAAATGATTATTAAGTCAATAATTTTGTACAAAAGTCAACTTTTTATAAAACAACGATCAAAATCTTCAAAAAGACGTAATCTTATTTTATTGTAGTATTTTTTTAGAAAATTGCGAATTCTAAGAACATTTATAAATACCTTTGTATGAAATTTTAAGAAAATCCATATTGGAGAAAATACATACAGATGTAGGTGAAAAAGTCTGCCGAAAGTCATAAGACTCTAAATTTGTACAGATGCTTATTTTTAAATTGATCTGAAAGGTTCGCCATATGTAAATAAAGTGTAATTCTTCATTGTAGTTGAAATTGGAAACAGAAAAAGTTGTTCATTAACCAGTGAAGAGCAGTATCCTAGTAGTAAACTATTAAGCACGGTACAGTTCAGATTTCGCTACAACCTTCATTTGAATATTGCGGTTCTGGACTGGTAGCTTCAAAGAAAATCCACAAGGGCGCGACGTGCCGCCTCTCTCGAAACAGAAATGACGCGGCGACTGTTTAAGACAGCAGTCCACACGTAACGAAGTATAATTACCTGGAGCAGAGACTACTGTGACCAACATCGCGGTTCCTTCAGAGCGAAGCTCTTCCAGTGCTGCCTTTCAGCTGAAGTTTTTTTTTAAAGATTAATATTCGACAAATTTTGGGAAATTTTAGTTACATAAATTTATATATTTTTAAGCGTAGGATATGTTTCCCATGAAATCTTGGGTAAATTTGAGCACTTTTAAATATTTCAAAACACTTTATGGAGATTTCTGTAAATAATAAGTATTTTGACAAACTTCTAGGGAATGTTCCACAAATTTTTGGGAGTTTGGTTAATATTTCACGCGGATGTATTATCATATGACCCCTACTAGTACCCGATCAGGCCCCGACTAGGATAAGTCAGGTTACCTGACTAGCCCCCGACTAATCTACCGTGACGCTACTGGACGGGGGCTAGTCAGATGACCCGACTAGCCCCCGAAAAATTATGACTAGATAAATTCTTTAATCCCGATCAATGCAAGTCTTCTTACTGAAATGTGTTTTGAACGTTACAACACTACACGATATGTAAATAATTCAACAAATCATTTTTTTCGCAATTAAAAAATTATTATCGCTTATTATCAGCGAGTTCACAGCGGCATTCTTTTATTGCTTACGACATTTTTCCTATTCCGATGCCAGTCAAGGCATGTCAATAAACAATTAAAAACAGAAAAAAACTATTCGCATTTTTTATTTTAATTTAAAATTTCCACCAAGACAGATGCGACCTTTATCGATAGTGCATTTTTGGTAGTACGATCAAGTACTGCTAAGCTACCAGTGCCAACAACTGATAGTCCCGCTTGCTGCTTAATTCACTTCGTTGCTACTCCACGTTACTCTGATTTTTCAGCAATTACCGGATTTTTTTGAAAAACAAGATAGTGAGCGCAATTGCGGCCACCAAGAATCCCCTTTTGAAGTCTCAAAAATGTTGTAAGTGCATTTTTAAAACCCTTAAACCCGAATCATTGACGACCGTCGGTCAGTTATGAGTGTTTCATAGAATTCGAAATTTTTTTAATCCCCGTTCCAACAGCCTTAAATTGAATCATCCAAGACGCTAAAGTCATACAGGAGAACACGCGAGACCTCTGTGGGGTGCTCGACGTAGCTCCAAGTCAATGTCGTTCAATTTTATTTCTTGTCGTATGTGAGCTTCTGGAAAAATGATTTGGAACTAAAACTAGAAATCTAGAAAAAATTGCACGCATATTTCTTGGGGTAAGAAAACAACAATAATGTTAGAGAATAAAATGTGTACTTTATTTTTTAATATATGAAATGAAGGAATAAAATTCTTAGTTATTTCATGGATTTCCCCGGGTCGCAAAGTTTTTATGATCATTCAAACTAAAAAAAGTAGGCTCGAAATTTTGTCATTGAAATCAATAAAAACTGAACTGCAAATTAAAATATTTCAAGTTATACTATTTTGAATTTAAAACTTTTAAATTTGAAACAAAAAACATTTTCAATTAAAAATTTTGTGGTCAGAATGCTTCATAATTTACACTTATAAATATAATCTTTTAACAATTTTTAATTGAAACATTTAAAATTAAATGCTACTAAACAACAAAATTTTATTATATTTTATAATTTTTTTCAGATTGAAGTATTCAGGGATTTCTTGCTAAAACATGTGAATCTGCGTTGCCTAGTAATTTTCAATGAGCCAAAAATTTCAAGCATCATTAAGTCAAAATCATTAAAAATTAAACTGTTTACAATTTTTCTTAAACTGTACAGAATTTAAATTAGAATTTATATTATTTTAATTTAAATTCATTACAATTAATTAATTTTTCAGTTTTTATAGTAGTTTTTAAAATTCGATTTAAAATTGTTCATATTAAATAAAGAGTAAAATATTGTGCATTGTAAACTATCTGAATTCATAATTAAAGAAGTTACCCAATAAACATAATATTTAAACAAAATTGTGATAGAATGAATTTTAAATAACATTATATTTTTCCGGTTTAAAAAAATCTCCGATATTTAGAGCCAGGCACCACACATAAAAGGGAATTCAAAAGTAAAATATTACAGTTGCAACCAAGCTGTTTGCCATGT
>NC_046658.1:175722122-175740374 GCF_010883055.1 Belonocnema kinseyi | reverse complement strand
GTTTTTTGACGGTCAAACCCATTTTTTTAAATGGAAACCCATATTTTTGACAACGGATTTGGAAAAAGCGGAAAATTTTACGTCCGAAAATGTATTTTGAAATTTTTTTTATGACCCTTAGGGGGTCATTTCAGGGTCATATTTCAGGAAAACCCTTATTTTCATGAGTATTGGAAGTCAGGGCGTTCTTTTGGATGGAAACGCTTATTTTGACACCAGTGTCGGAAGGAACGGAAATTGTTACGTCTGAAAATGTATTTTCATGTTTTTTGTATGACCCTTAGGGGGTTATTTGAGGGTCATATTTCAGAAAAACCCTTATTTTCATGAGTATTGGAAGTCAGGGCGTTCTTTTGGATGGGAACGCCTATTTTTGACACATGTAAGAGTTTTGCTACTTACATTCAATTGCACTAATTATAATAATCGTAAACGTTTTCGATTCTTCGTCGTAATTAATGAAATAGAGTACTGTTGAATTTTTAACTTTTATAATGGCTGATTATCCTCCCGATGAGATTGCTGATATGATAATGATTTTAGGAGAGTGTAATAATAATTATGGTGCTGCAGCAACACGTTACGCTGAATGTTTTCCACATAGGCGACATCCTACTGCTGTGACAATACGAAGTTTAACTGCCAGAGCTCGTCAAGGACGCCTTGCTCGTCAACGCAGGCGTCGCGAGTACAACGAAAATGATGCTCGTGTTGTTACTATTCTTGCAGTTATTCATCTTAATCCTCATGTCAGCAGTCGTCAAATTGAAAGGGAAGTGAGTATTCCAAGAAAAACATTTCTGAGAATTCTAAATAGGCTTAAGTTTCATGCTTAGCACATCACGCCCGTTCAGGAATTGAGAATGAATCATATGTTAATTGGCTTTCTAATTCGCCTGATTTAACATCTCCAGACTTTTATTTATGGGGCTTTCTGAAGAATTTTGTTTTTGAAGAGCGGCCCACAACTAGAGAAAACATGCAAGAACGCATTCGTCAAGCATGTGCAGCAATTCCGAGACAGACTCTACTGAACACTGTACGCCATTTTCAACGGCGCTTAACTTTGTGCTTACAAGCAAATGAAGGTAACTTTGAACATTTGCTTCGTGGTTAAAGCAGTGAGAGGCAAGGGGACTCACGTTAAACAAGCACCCCATCGTGAGAGACAAGGGGACTCACGTTAAACAAGCACCCCATCGTGAGAGGCAAGGGGACTCACGTTAAACAAGCACCCCGAAGGAAACAGAACTTGCTACGTCCACGTCGTTGTTTCTGGGTAACGCTAAAAGCAAGGACAACATTTTGAAGGTCAATATTTTCAAGGCCGTTATCACGTCGGAGTTGAATATTCCTTACAAAAGTACATTAACTACAATTGTTCTATCAGAAAATGCAATTAAATAGCAACACAGAATTTCTTAACACGTGACCTTGAAATTTTTCTACTAAGGGTCATAAAAGAAATGTAAATCACCGTTTCAGACGTAAAAATTTCCGTTCTTTACGACACTGGTGTCAAAAATAGGCGTTCCCATCCAAAAGAACGCCCTGACTTCCAATACTCATGAAAATAAGGGTTTTTCTGAAATATGACCCTGAAATGACCCCTTAAGGGTCATAAAAAATTTTCAAAATACATTTTCGGACGTAAAATTTTCCGCTTTTTCCAAATCCGTTGTCAAAAATATGGGTTTCCATTAAAAAAAATGGGTTTGACCGTCAAAAAACATAGAAAATGAAGTTCAAGGTCAAATTTACGGTCACCAGTATTTGACCCCCTTCATCCTGAACAACTTTTGTCTGAACAATTTTTTTGTACAACATCACTATATTTCATATTTTTCATATTTTTTCATATTTTTCATATTTTTTGTTCTTAATTGAATTGGTTTATTGGGAGGAAAAACGTATGTGCGAGGTGCGAATAGTTTTCGGGGATGAGTCGAATAGATCTAAGATCTTCAGGAGCAAGTGCACGTGTTAGAGACGTGGACCTGAAATGAAGGGAATGCTCTGCAGGTGGATGTGGCCTGGCAAGAGGAAGCGTCCTTTTAGAAGAACATCTGTCAGGAGAATTAGAAGGTTCCCTACGAGGAAGATAAGGAATTGGAGCACTATTAGGCAAACACTCTAATTGTGAACTTAATTCTGCAACAAGAAATAGAGATTACATTTTATTAAGTACACAACCGTATGTTGATATATTATTGTTGAAACAGGCCTGGTACGCTTCTTTTGTGATGGCTTTCAGCTCCTTCGTCGCATTTGCCTTAATCTCCGAAATTGTCTCAAATATTCTTCCTTTGAGGGTTTTCTTTAGTTTTGGGAACAAGAAAAAGTCACTAGGAGCAAGGTCAGGTGAGTATGGGGGGTGGGGAAGAACAGTAATCGAGTGCTGGCCAAAAACTCACGAGTTCTGAGTGCTGAGTGGGCTGGAGCGTTGTCGCACAAATTTCGCAGTGATGCGGTGCATCTTCAATTTTTCGGTCAAAATCTCGTAACAAGATCCAACTGATATCCCACACTCTTCGGCAAGCTCCCTAATGGTCAGACGTCGATTTTCGCGCACCAGGGTGTTGATTTTGTCAACGTGTGGGTCGTCAGTTGACGTTGAAGGACGCCCAGGACGCTCATCATCGTCAATCGACGGTTGGCCACCACTGAAACGTTCATGCTACTTGAAACATGCAGTACGCTTTATGGCAACATCACCGTAGGCCGTGTTGAGGATGGAAAATGTTTTAGTTGCAGATTTCCCGAGTTTCACACAAAATTTCACAGCAATTCGTTATTCTTTCAGGCTGTCCATTTTACAATCCGACAAAAAAAAAAACACTCTTTACTTGAAACCGTGTAGCTTATCAACAAATGAAGATATCTGCAACTGGAATACCGCGGTTTGAACAGCTGATCTGTACGAACTTAGCGACACCAAAAGGATTCTCCTGAAACCAACTCGAACCGCGAAATTCAAACAGTCAGGGATCATTTTTCCCCCAGTTTTCGCAACCCAACCGAACACTCGGTTTACTAATAGTGTAACGGGTTGACTCGCACTGACCTTGTAACTGAATCGGAGGAATCAAAACGTAAATACTCAGGGCCGTCTGAACTCTCTCCCAATGGTTGCCAATTAGGTTCAAAGTCCAGCGGGTACAATGTGACGCGTGCGTGTTCGTTAATCATTTGATGGAAGAACATGAATATTTATCCTCTTTCTCATCCGTATAGGATTTGACAATAAACGTTTCATATTTGTCCGTTCCAAAACCAATCGCCCATTATTTTTTTAATACACTGGTCTAAGCGCACCTTATATACATGTTTTTGATACATGGATGAGCTCATTCGCCCAGATAACCTAGTTAATTTAAAACACGTGGGACTTAGTATTTAGGAGAAAAGAAATATATAACAAAAACTGCTTTACAATAAATTGAAAAAAATTTTCGGACCCTATTAGTCTAAAAACCCGTAGAATAAGCTTTCGACGAAATTCTGAGTGTTGGCAACCCTATGTGTAGTACTCATAAATATTAGAATGTTTCGGCATAGAATCTAATAACGTCACCTATTTTACGTTTCTCTTTTGGTCTACGAGAAATAATTAAAAAAACGATCTATTCTGAACCACACGGATTGAGATATCGTGTTTAGAATTTGAAGGAAGGTCTGATTTAAAATATAAAAAAAATATTACTATGACTCTAATGTCTAATTGTATAGGATATTTACTTAGCAAATATTATTAGATAAGAAATTTACAATAATTAAATTTAAAATTTCTAGTTCTCGAATGGTTTTTTTAAAAGCAAGCTGTTTTTTTTTTCATACATTAATTTGGAAAGGGGCTTGAAAATTGGGAAGCTATACTTTGAAAATATTCAGTGTCATGCTTTTTTGGAATTATTAAATTTTGCAGGATTTAAAATTGACTGTATTATATAGTAAAATAGTTACATTTTCATTATGTAGCAGTATTCAATTAATAATTTTGAATGTTTCATTTCAACATTTTAAATTAAGATATTGTCCCGTTGGACACAAAATTTGGCGACGTCTTTACGACATCGTTACGACAACTTTACGACAACTTTACAACGTCCTATGTCCATGTCGTTAAGGTATCTTTACGATATCGTAAATGAGTCGTATGATCTGACGATGTCTTTACGATATCGAAAAGGCACCGAAACGACATGGACATAGGATGTCGTAAAGTTGTCGTAAAGATGTCGTAGCGATGTCGTAAAGACGTGGCCAAATTTTGTGCCCACTGGGGTGTTACAAATCAAAAAAGTTTTTTCATGGTTTTGTATGCTGGATTGTCTGTTAACCAAAAAGGACTTCAATACATATATTGTCACATTATAATATGCCGTAAATTACAATAATCTTACATTTAAAACCTCTAAATAGAATTTAAAATTATGCAGAGTTTATAGAGTATTAAAATTGGACTTAAAATTCTTTAGAGATCATAACAGCAGTAAATGAGAACTTGAAAAATACTGCAAACATTTTTAAGAGACTCAAGGAGGATTAAAATTTTACTAAATAAGACCTAAGAGAATCAGACAAGGATGGGCAGTATTAAGGAAATTCCAAAAAAATTCATTTAGCATCATGGAGAATATAAAAAGGACCTATATTTCGACTCGTTTTTTTATCAAACTGACAATGTATTTTCTTCTGCTTCAGCGACGAGTATCACACCACATCTTTTAAGCCATGAGGGCGTAATTTTGTGAGTTATAAAATTAACAAAATTACGTTTTTATTTCACATTTTAATTCTTTAAGCGTCAAAGTTTATAAAAAACTTAACTATGAGGCAAACAACATTTTTGGCGATGACTCTATTTACAATATTTTTAACGATTGCAACGATTCTGTTTTGTAAAATGAGGTAAATGTACCATTTTAATTTGTAAAACCCACTGGTTAAGCGCCGAATTTCATGATCTTTATAACGCTTTTTATAAAAGTTTGTCGCTTCTTTTTCGAACGAGTAATCATTTTTCAAGGTCAGCAGTAATTGTTATAACTGCTCGCGCACGATCTGTAGAAATTTATCGACGGTAGTGTATTCCAATAATACCGTTTCGCAAAGACTGACTGTTAAATATCGCATTAAAATGTTTATTATATTTTTTTAAATAGTTTTTTCAGATTTTTAGATTTTATTAAATAGTGTATTAGAGTGGACCGATAAAACCAATTTTTTTCAATCTGATTATGGTTAGCAAAAATATTTTTCCAATATTCTTTGATTAGCAGAAACTTTTTACATTTGGAAACTTTAAAGGCAGTAATTTATGTCAAAATTGAAGTCCTTAAAGATCTATAAAAAGAATAAAAAAATAATGATTTTTTACTATTTTTGATTGTCTTCGAAACTTAAATTTTCAAATAAAAATTTTATTCAACCTAACTACACGGAGAGAAATTTCAATCTCGGAACTCTTGCTTGTAAAGCATCGGCCCCTAATTTGAAAGCAAAGATTCCGAAACCTTAAAATTTCTCTCCGTGCACATTCATTAACAGAAGTTTCTTTTACAATGAGAAATATTGAAATACTTTTCTTACATGAAACTAAATTAATTTGCGCAGTAAAAACTAATCTGATGAAGAAATGGTGACCCATAATTGAAATATATCGTAAAAATCACTACTTTAAAAGTTTTAAACTTTAAAAGTTTCTGAAAAAATATCGTTTGAAAAATCTGAAATAATCATGGGGACATGGGAATATGTAGATAAAAATTTTGCAGGCCATAAAAAAAATTCAAAAATTTTGCATTCAGCTTTGAATAATAATAAAAATATCCTGTGAAAATGTTCTCTGTGTTGAAAATAGTTAAAATTATAAATTTGTTCCAATCAGTAAGACTTTAAATCAAAAAGATTTAAATATGAAATCGAATGGAGTTAACTTAAGAAATCTGCCCGCTTTGCGGGCATATTCTTATCGCTCACTGCGCTTGCAGTTCGCTTCGCTCACTAGATTGATCGCGCATGGGACGCGCGATTGTTGTTTCTCGTGCTTCGCGCTTGATATTATATTTACCTCGCGTTACGTGCTCGATCTTTATGCACAGATCTTTTAAAACTAAAGGTCAAAGTATCGACAACAGTAATGTGGTGATTGTGAATTCTCTTTTGTTAAAGCTCTATCGGCTTTAACGAGCACATTCTTATCACATATCTCGTACTTCGCACTCGAGTTTGTATCTGAAATTATATGTCATCTCTACAAATATATATTATTACAATTCATAACATGTATTGGTATTAAAAGCGATGTAACCATTTTTCCATAAACCAAATTTGCTCATTTCCAACGTTATTTTTACGATTTAAACTCTAAACATACTATCTACACTACAGACTTACTGTATTTTAACTTTTAAATTATATCCCTAACCTCAGTGATCCAGACTTTGTCATTTGAATTTTCTACCGCATCGTGTTCTACATCACAGTTGTGGTGCCCTATTGCTTCATCTCCTAATAATTCAATAAAAGAGTCTCAAAGCATCTAGAGTGGAGAGTCTAGTCACAACCACAGTCTCAGGAAACTTTGATCAATGTAAAGAATGCAAAAAATAGAATCGAAAATATTGAAATTTTTCGAATGTACAATAAGATATGCTTACATAGAGGAAAACATGGGACCCAAAAAAGTGTTTCAAATAAAAAACTGAAGTACAAAAGTCAAAACAGAACTTTATATTACTATAAGTTTGCCAGAATATTTCTGCACTAGAGCTGCGTGCGTTTATGTATGAGTTTGCGAAAATTTGTTTCGTTCAGATTAAAGATTGAAAAATTGTTATTTGTGTAAAGCTTAACAAGAATGTATTAAAAATTTGAGATATATTATAACATTCACCCATTAAATTGAAGATAACAGCCAAGGATAACACAAAAGTAAAGAAAATCTTCATCTTTCTTAATTTGACAAAAAAATGATTAATGCCTTTATAAAAAAATTATTCCAAAATATAACTATAGATTATTCCAGTGGTTTATTATGTCAAGCATTTATGTCAGGGATATTTGTACATTTGATAAGAGACAAGTTAATCTTTTCCGTTTTGTTGAAAACTGGGTTTTACATGGAAAATTGATGTAAATTTTATATAAAAATTTTATTTAATTTTAGCCCATTCAAAACTTTCAAAAAAATGTATATAAATTCTGTAATATACATCCAAAGAATTGGAAAGATGGTTTTCATGCTTCTTTAGTTTTGATTTAATGTCTTAAAAGTCTCTCAGAGAAAAAAAGTTGCCATGGAATATAAGCATTGCCCTTTATTCTAATTACAATCACATTCACAGTGAGTCCTAAATACATTTCTTATCACAAAAAAATAAATATTAATGTCGCATGTATTCCGCTTTTTCCTTAAACTAAATTTAAAACTAATCTAAATTTGAGAGATTATTCACTCGTATTCTCAAAAAGTTTATTTCTGATATTTTAAAATTCGGTCACATGTTTCATAAACAGTCGAAAATTGTTTAATTCATGAATATAAAATTCTGCTTATTTTTGAAATTTCTGAGATTTTTGAATAAAAGAATAAATAAAATAAATTGAATAAATAAAAATAAATGAAAGAATAAAAGAATCGGGCGAATCTTTTGATTTGACAAAACAATTTTTTTTCATTATGGAATTTTGCATTTTGTGTGCGGTTTTGTTACGCTTTAAACAATACTTAAACTTGTCTGCCTTGGAAGCCAAAAAATAGTCAAATGTTAAAAATGCATATCGAAAAATATCTAAAAATTTAGATCAAAATAATTTTTTTATGAGACCCATAATTTTTGTTTTAATCGTAAGACATATAATTAAAATAAAAAAATGATATTTTTGAGCCAAACGACTTGTGAAAAAAAAGGAAAATTCTTTTTAATTATATATCGAATGTTTCATATATATTTCTTCAATTAAATAGGAATAAAGTCTGATGAAAAATCATAAACGAATAATAAAATAATAACAATTTAAAAATTTATACTATATTTTGTAATATCTTAATAAGTAAATCCGGTCCGATGTACGCAGATGATGACAAATTCATTTCATTTTACGGAGTTCAACACAATCATAATAAAATATAAAAAATAGAAATATATTATACAAATTTCTATATATAATTTCTTTTTTATCCTTAACATTTGTGCACTATATTCCAAAATATGTATTTAATTTACATTAAATTATTATTAAAAATAACTTTTGAAGTTGAACGACAACGAAAAACAAACATTGTTTTCGAAGAAAAAATGCGGGATGTATGATGTGAGCGAAAGTACCTGCTGAAATTTGTTTGTTTGCCAGTATAAAATAAGGCGTTTTCCTTGTTTAATTTAGCTTTAAAACTTTATCGATTGCATTAAATAAAATAATTCAGAAATATTTTTCTCAAATCTTTTAGATATAATTCACGAAATATTTTTTTTTACATTGTGAACTTTAAAAGAGGTTTTTTTATCAACTGTAGAAATTTTATAAGGTTATTTTTGTACAAAAAAATTGTCAAGTTCCGCATATAGTTTTTACCGTGTTCCTGAAACTCGAATTGTGAACTTAATTCTGCAACAAGAAATAGAGGATTACATTTTATGAAGTACACAATCGTATGTTGGTATATTATGAGCTGTCAATGTGACTGTAATTTTCAATGTAATTGTCCACATAGTTGTCAAATGTTTGTAAAGTTTCCATCCAGTTCTTTATCAGAAAAAACTTAAGGTTATGTAATATTTTATATCGCGGCCGAAATAATTTCTCCTCAATATCTCAGACAAAAATGCCAGTTTGGGATATACAAATGTGAGTGAATTTTATGTTTGAATTTGAATTTGAACATTGCCGCTGCTGCAAAACACGTTTGCTTATCTTTATTGGCAGTGAGCATAATAACTCCAGAATGGAAGTAAGAATCGCAACCGTCTTTCTCCCTAACTCCTTACAAACTGCGTAGGCCAGCGGTTCTAGGAATTACTAAACCGCTGGTTTTAAAAACGCGGTTCTGGTGTAGTTAAAGTTGCAAACACTCGAATTGTGAACTTAATTCTGCAACAAGAAATAGAGGATTACATTTTATGAAGTACACAATTGTATGTTGGTATATTATGAGCTGTCAATGTGACTGTAATTTTCAATGTAATTGTCCACATAGTTGTCAAATGTTTGTAAAGTTTCCATCCAGTTCTTTATCAGAAAAAACTTAAGGTTATGTAATATTTTATATCGCGGCCGAAATAATTTCTCCTCAATATCTCAGACAAAAATGCCAGTTTGGGATATACAAATCTGAGTGAATTTTATGTTTGAATTTGAATTTGAACATTGCCGCTGCTGGAAAACACGTTTGCTTATCTTTATTGGCAGTGAGCATAATAACTCCAGAATGGAAGCAAGAATCGCAACCGTCTTTCTCCCTAACTCCTTACAAACTGCGTAGGCCAGCGGTTCTAGGAATTACTAAACCGCTGGTTATTAAAACGCGGTTCTGGTGTAGTTAAAGTTGCCAACTCAGTGCAATGTCCAACCCGTAAGTTGTTGGAAAAAGTTCAATGTCTAATCCGGAGATTATTTATGGCGCGTACGCAAGTTAATCAGTTAAAGGATGAACATGAATATTTTTCCTCTTTCCTTCTCGTATAGGATGTGACAACAAGCATTTCATTTTTGTCCGTTCCAAAACGTATGTTTTTTGTATATTTTTTGTGTGTGACTTGCAAAAAATTGTTAGAGGAAGCTAGAAACACGAGAAAGATAAGAAATGTCCCGTCCCCTGTCGTCACCGTGCACGGCGTGGCACGGCCATTTAGCGCGGCTCAGCGCGCTCCGGTTCCTGGAATAATAACTTCGAAAATATTCTCGGTGCGACCTTCAAACTTCAGGATTATTTTCTAGGATAGTATAGCTATCGATTAAAGAAAAAAAATCCATTTTTTAAGGTTCTAATTAGAGTGCTCCCCTTAATTTGTGCCCATTTAAAACTTGCAAAAAAATTCTATAAGATACGTCAAGAGAATTGGAGAGATGAATTTCATCCTTCTTTCATTTTGATTTAATGTCCTAAAGATGTCTCAGAGGAAAAATCTAAATATGAGGGAAAGTTTATTTCTGATATTTTCAAATTGGGTCAAATGTTTCATGAACTGCCAAAAATTTTTCAATATTTTGACTCTACATAACAATTTTTTTTCCTCATGGAATTTTGCATCCTTCGTGTGATTTTGTGACGCTTTAAAAAATACTAAAACTGTTATGTTATTGAAGCCAAATAATAGTTAAATGTTAAAAATGCATCTTTTCGCACTCGAGTTTGTCCCAGAAATTGTTTATCATTCCTATAAATATTATTATTATAATTCATAACATGCACTGGTATTACAGTACAAGTCCGATTACTTTCCAACTTCGGGGCGGTAGAAGCGGAAAATTCCAAGAATTGCGGACTTATCGGATGCCCCCTCTAGCAGCACGATATTAAATGTGCGCGTGCATAAATCATGGGCGCAAATAATAAGCAAAATTTCAAGGATTTTACCACTCAGGTTTTGAGTATCAGATTACAAAGCATTACTAAAGATTTTAGAAGGTTTCAATATATTCTAAAGATTAAAAAATATTTAAAAGGATTAGAGGGCATGCGACCCCCTTGCGAAATTTTGGTTTTCGGAAAAATGGGATTCAGGTTTCTGTATTTAAACTTAGCTTGCGGAAGATATTAGGAATTCGTTAAGGAGTCTCTAATCACTCATTTCCATTGAATTACTTAAAATTTCGATGCCCCCCCCCCCTTTATGGAGCCTCAAAAATGCCCCAAAAAACTGAAAATTGACATTTTTGCCGAAAATTTACATATAAATGCTCTGTTTTTCCCATTTTTGCCATTAATTATTTTTGTTTGTCAAGTGGAATGTTTTTAAGTATTTTTCAACTAATTAACAATGGTTTCAATAATTTATTTTTGTTTAAATAATTTTTTTTATCACTCATTGAAAGGTAGATTTTTTATGCTTGATTGAAAAATTGGACATTTTTAGGATTAATGATATTTGTTTCAAGCATTTAGTATTTGTTTAAACAATTAATTATTATTTAATTGTAAATTTTTCTTAAAAATAGGTATAAATCTCGATTAAAAAAAAATTAGTTAGCTTTTCTGCTTATTATTAAATATCTGCGTCATTTAGATACTAGTACCTTATTTTGTAATAAATTCTTATTGGTTTAAATAAATTTTGTTCGTTTATACAATTTTTTTCTAAAAGAAATTTTGGATAGTTCTGTTTTTTGCAATTAATCTGGTAATTTTTCATTTTTGAGAGCAAAATGCTGTGTTTTATTATCCAGTGACGTTCAAAAAATACAAAAATTTCTAATTCCTTTGAGAATACTAAGAGCTATTCTGTGGTATCAACGTAAACAAAAAAAACATACTTTGAGCTTTCAGAGGAAAAACGAGTGTGCTAGCTACATTTTTTTTAAACTAGAGTTTTATACCTCTTTTTAAGAAAAAGTTACAATTAAATAATAATAAATTGTTTAAACGAATACTAAATGCTTCAAACAAATATCATTATTCCTAAAAATGATCAATTGTCCATCAAACATGAAAAATCTACCTTCCAACAAGTAAGTCCAAAAAAAACTATTTAAACAAAAATAAATTGTTTAAACAATTGTTAATTAGTTGAAAAATACCTAAAACCTTTCCACTTGACAAACAAAAATAATTTATTGCAAAAACGGGAAAAACAGAGCATTTATGTGTAAATTTTGGGCAAAAATGTCAATTTCAGTTTTTTGGGGCATTTTTGTGGCTCCACAAGGGGGGAGGGGGTGCATCAAAATTTAAAGTAATTTCATGGAAATGATTGATTAGAGAATCCCCAACAAATTATTAATATCTCCCGCAAGCTAAGTTTAAATCCAAAAACCTGAAACCCATTTTTCTGAAAACCAAAATTTCCCCATGTTAATCTTATGGAATTTCAGGGCCTTTGCGGCACGTCTTAATACTAATCGATTTGGCTCAAACCTGAAGAGAATTTTTTTCCGGCAATTTCACAAATTGTTTGGGGGGAGGGGATGTCCTCTATTTAAAAGTCGGTTTTTTGGACCACCCTAGTGTACATCACTAGTTTAAAAATATTTTACAACAATTTTACAGGGCTTTTAAATATTTCTTGAGATTTAAAGGATTTTAAACATTTTAAAAAGGGTACAGCACACCAGATTTTAAAAATTGTAAAACATTTAAAAGATTTTAAAAATATTTCACTAAGATTTCAAATAATTCGATGATTTCAACGAATAAAAAAATTCACAAAAATTTCAAAAGATTTCACAAAAATTTCCCAAAGATTTCGAACATTTCATAAAGATTGCAAGGATTTCCAAGATTTGAAAATGGCGTTTACACCAGATTTCAAAATTTTCAAAAAGATGTCGAGCATTTCCAAAAATTGTGAAGCTTTCAAAAGAATTCAAATATTGCAAAGACGTTAAACTATCAAATAAGGTTCTAACAATTTTGAGAAGATTTTAAACGTTTCAATGATTTCAAACTAACACAGAAGATTGCAACGAATTGACAAAGATTTCAAAAGGTTTAAAAGATTTCAAGGATTTCAAAGACGACTTGTGTTCCCAAAAAAATGAGAGAATATTTTATTTATAGCTCTTTTTTGTCATAAATGGTTGTCCTTGCAATTTTATAATAATATACTTCATTTATACAAAATTTGTATTAAGTTCAGACCACCTACAAATTTTGACCCAGCACTGTTACTCGTATTACTAAGCCGAATGTGAGGCGGGAACGAGGTGATTTACAAAAAAAATGAAAAACCTATAGATATTTTTGAATATAATTCAATCCCAGTTTTGACCTTATTAAAAGAGAATATTTTCCTGTTTTTACTTTTAATTTTGAATGTTTCTAGGTCGAGTTATTAAGTACCATGTCGTTTCTCACAATTCTAAAAATTCTCACCATTTAGTATATAAGGAATCTTCAAACCACTTCTCTTAGAGCGATTTGCGTGCGATGCGTGTGTTATATGTACTTATATGTTTGCGTACTATGTAAATAAGTAAAGGTTAAGTTAGTTACATCAGCGGCTGTGTATTCTGCATCGATATGTGTACAAATACTAATAATGATAATGTGCGTATTTATGTGCTATAATTGTGCAGTCTGAGTTGATGAGGTTTCACGACAGGTTACAAACTTGCCTTGTTCTTTCTAATAATTGACATTATAGTCTGGCTTCAATTTAATATAGTGAATTTGAAATATCACATTTTCTTTTACATGTTTTGAAAAACTTATATTAATTTTCCAAAGTAAATTTTTCATAGATTATTAATAAATATTATACTACTGGGGAATTAGATGGTCTGCCACGAAGAACACCAGAAATAGGATCTCCGTGAGACAAACATTCAAATTGTAAACATGATTCTGCAACACAAAATAGAGGATGACTTTTTTATGTACACAATCATATGTTGTTATACATCATGAGCTGTGCATGCCGTTGCAATTTTTAATGCAGTTTTTAACCATTTGTAACGTTTATATCGAATTACTTGTCAGAACAAAAGTTGAGGTCCCTGTGTAGTCCATTTTATTAAAATAGCAATAAAATTGCTGAAAAACATATTTAAAATAGCTTCAAATATGATGGTTACGGTAGAAATAATCAGTTTTCAATGACTTAACTATTTATGGTTTCCGAGAATTGATGCGACGCGGCGGAGATAGATGAGCAGATCTGTGGGAGGACAGGCGGTGCTCAGTCAGCCATCACGAAACAGAGAGACAAATAAGAATGAGAAAAAACAGGAGCGAGAAAAAATAGTTCCTAGACTCTGGATTTAATGTCATGTCAGTCCCAAAATTGACATTAAATCCAGGTTTGACTGTACTTTTCTGCTTCAATGCGGAATTTAATAAATCTTTCTAAAGGACTTTTAGAAAAGTTTGTCGTTTCTTCTTTGAACGAGTATTCACGTTTCAAGGTCAGGTGTAATTTTTAAAACTGCTAGCGTTAGCTTTGTAAAGAATTTTCGACAGTAGTGTATTACAATAATACAGTTTTGTCCAAATTGAGTATTGAATATTGCTTAAAGTTTTTGATATACAGAAAGCTGCCCAACTGCAAAACCCAATTTGCAAAAATTAAAACCGAATTTTCTTTTAACTTTTTACTCAGAAAGTGCTTAAAATTCAGTGATTAAATTTGCATCATAAAATCGTTTAAAGTTTAAAATGCTACTAATGATGGATGTAAAAAACGGCGAAAACTACTAGAATACGAGAGAGTGTCACCAAAGTCACTATGTCTTCGAGAAAATATGTAAAAAGAAGCAATTTTTATATCAAAAACTTTTTGAGGTACGGATTTAAAAGTTTTAGATTCTGGTTACTTGCAAAAAAAAAAAAAAAATTTACAGGAATTCTCCCTAAAACTTTGTCGCCACGGATATCGTTATTTCCCCCGTTTTCAATACTTGGGGCAAGTATTTTAATACCTTTCTAGTAACGCTTTGAGTTATAATAAAAACATTAATTCTTTAATTATTTAAATTTATTCTAAATCATCTTTATAGCTTTTAGCTATAAATGTTTGAAAAGCGTAAAGATTTTTAATGCCTTCATGGGAAACTAATCAATGGTTTAGACGATCGCCTCTTTATATCAAAATCTTATTTCCTGCTTTCTACTTAGGATCCTTAACTTGTTATACTTATGGATCTTCGTTGTATAGGTTGACTGCAAATTTCGGTTAAGTGGACAAGCAATTTCGAAGATATAGACAACCTCATCTAGTTTCAATTACATGTTCAAAGTGTAATAAGTTGATTCCTGGGTCCACAAGATCTCCTGAAACGTCAAAAAAAAGCAAAAAATTATCGCAAGCAGAATATCAACGAGAGAATTAAGAGAGAATCTTAGAAATCACGTATTCACGAGTATGAACGCGTTAAATATGAAATAATTGAGACTGCCACAATATTTGAATAGGATTTTCGAAAAACGGAAAATACTTGAAATGAAAAAATTTAGAATCACGCTCTGTAAATTGAATGACTTTATAATTAAAGAAGTTACCCAGTGAACCTAGCATTTGCAAAAACTTTTTAATCAAATGTATTTCTAATACAATTATATTATGTTATATGGAATTAATTATATTTCAAGTGATAGTTTAGATTTTTCTTCTGAAAATTTGTAAAATTTCGAGTTAAAAAGAAATTCCCTATCATTTGTCGGGGTTTCTTCTGTTAAAAAAAATGTCCAGCTTTTTCGGGCCATCCATCACACAGAAAAGGCAATTTCAAATTACAAAATAACAGTTTACCAGTATTTGAACGTTAATGTTTATAGTTTATGCACAAACGTCTGGATCATAAATGGAAGTCTGAGAGACGCGCGAGAGAATACCCCCTTGGAATAGGCATATTAAAAAAATTGAATTAATTGTTTAAAGAATTTCGATCTACACACGCACTATTCTAAAACACTTTGAAATTGAATTATGGTTGTTTAATGGAGATGCTGTGATTTCTTCTCGAGTCAATTCTTGAATGGCGCTGCTCTCCATGTTAATTTTCGCTCGTACTGTCCCCGAAGGTCCATGTGTATACATTCCACGAAAAATATTTTGAGTTCTCAGTTTTTCCAATATTGCAAATACGTCGCCATTGGAAGTTGATAATACAATTTGTTCTTCGGAAGGCATGGGCTGGAATAACATATATTTTGCTCTCAAGTAAATTGGCATATTAAGAGGAAAAGTGTATATTCGAAGTTCAAATATCCAGTTTGGTTTCTTGTTGGAAATAAGTCGAATAGATCTAAGATCTTCAGGTGCAAATCCAAGCATTAGAGACGGTCGCCTGGCAAGAGGAGACCTAGACATCACACGAGTAGGAGACCTGGTACTCGAAGAAGACCTGGAAGAAGAAGGTTTGTTTGGAGAAAGAGTCCTTTCTGAAGAACATCTGTCTGGAGAATTAGGAGGCCTGCCCCGAAGAACACGAAAAATGGGAGTGCCATTTGGCAAACACTCAAATTGTGAACTCTATTCTGCAACAAGAGATAGAGGATTACTTTTTTTTTAAGCAGACAATCGTATGTTGGTATCTGATGATTGTAGAATGTAACGATTCTATCTAATTCTTTGTCATGAAAACAACTTGTAGTTATGTAATCCTTTTATATCCCTACCAAAAGAAAATGGCAGGAGTATCTCAGGAACTAACTTTCAATTACAATAGCTGAATTTTCTGTTGACATTCTTTAACAAAACCCACTGATGCTACTATTTTCTTGACATTGTCCTCTGACGCCACTATTTTTTGAATTTTTATGAAAAAGTTTTTTGAACTTCTGCATTGACTGATTTTAAATTCATCTATTCTTCATTGCCTGAAGTTAGAATTATATAGAATTAATGACTATTTAGTCAAAAATTGTTTAAAATTCCATTATTTAAATTCGTAACATTTATTGATTAAGCGCGGTATTTTATAATCTTTCTAACGGGGTTTTTAAAGAAAAAGTTTGTCGTTTGTTTTTTTAAGGAGTTAATCATGTTTCAAGGTTAGCAGTAATTTATGGAGCCGCTTGCGCTAGCTCTGTAGACAATTTTCTATATCAGTGTATTCCAATAATACTGTACAGTAAATTGAGTATTAAATATAGCTTAAGAAGTATATTACAATAAATTGATTTTTTTAAACGCAGGGTGTCTATTGAATAGATAAAAGAGAAAAACTAGGAGTTTTAAGAACCTTAAAAAATAAGATATATTTACATACAAGAAAAAATGGGATCCAAAAAAAGAATCTAAATGAGAACACCAAAAGCAAACACTAAAGAAAAATTTTCTGTTGCTCTAAGATTGCTTACATTTGTGTGGACTGATGCTGTTTGCGTAAGGTTAATAATTTTATTAAATTGCCTTCACAGTAACCTCGAAACGCGTGAAAGTTGGAGATTAAGTTTCCGTAGCAAGCTTGGCAGACGAAATTAATTTAAAATGTTTCTATTTGAAATTCAATAAAATGATTACAAAACATCAAAATAGCAATTCTGAAAATAGTGCTGTCAACTTGTGTAATAAAATCTTTTAGAAATTCACAATGCCATTGATAATGGATGGGAGAAACGGAGAAAGCCCCGGGAATAGGAGAGAGTGTCGCCGATCTCACTGCCCTTGAGACAGAATGTAAAAAACGAAATTTTGATATCTCAAAAACTTTTAAAATATCAATTTAAAAGGTTCAGATGCGCGTTTGTCAAAAAAAAAAAAATGGTACAGGCATCTGCACTAAAATTTTGTCGCCACAGATATCGCTATTTCCCCCCTTTTTCATACTTTTAGAAATATTTTCAAACCTTTTATAGTACCGCTTGGATTCATAATGGAAAACATTTTTTTTTCAATTATTTAATTTCATTATCTATTAAGTAGGTAATTCCCCAGTGAGTCTTAGAGCAAAATTTTCAACACCAAAATTGAACTAGAGAAAATTCTAAAAAAGTTGGAGGCAAAAAAACCTCCTATCCTACAAAAAAATCTTAAGAAAAGAAAGGGTAGAGAACTAAATTCTGCGTGAAATAATAAAAATAAAATGTTTTAGCTCTTATAAGTCACGAGTTATGAATATGAAACTTTTTTTTCACTCTATCCATTTTTCATATATATTGTATTTACTTTGTGAAAATCACTTCCAGAATATCTGTTGCCGAAATGACAAAAAAATTAACTGGTTTTACATTGCTTATTCATTATTTCTGAAGATTGTTATTAAAGGGATTAGTTTTATAACAAATTAACAATGCATAACAAATAATATAATAACAAATTAATAAGACAATAATTTTTATTAGTCAACCAATTAGGCAATTATTTAATTAGTTTCACCATCACTTGAATTATTATGTAAATAATTTGTTCACATATTCGTTTATTATCAACAATTACGAGGGTAGTTCAATAAGTCCTTAGAATGACCTACAAATGGCGCGCGAATCGCTCCAAATCATCTGTTTTCAGTCAGCACCACTCCCGACTAGATATATGGAGCTGTCATAGTCCACATCTTCTGAGTTTACGTGTTTTTATAACCAATTGAAAAAAAATTGTTCGTTAAGAAAAATGGAAAAAATCGAGTTCAGAGCGGTAATCAAACATT
>NC_046658.1:175697151-175722022 GCF_010883055.1 Belonocnema kinseyi | reverse complement strand
ACCAAGTGTATAGAGCTCCAAGGAGATTATATTGAAAAATAAAAAAAAATTTACCCAAAAAAAATTGTTTTTATACTTCATTCTAAGGACTTATTGAACTACTCTCGTAATAAGAATTATTATCTCTGCAATGATTAGTTTATCAATTCTTGGCACTCTTAACATAAAATAATACAACGTTATAAAACTAAAAGCTTTCATAACATTTTTTATAACTAATAAATAAGCAACGTAAAACCAGTTAATTCGTTTTTTCTTTCATTTCAATCCGATAACAGATATTCTGAAAGTGATTTTCACAAACCTGTAATAAACTTAAAATGCATGTTTACCACCACAATGCTAAAAAATGGTCGCAGTACATTTTCCAGTACATACAGTGCCTTCCGAATGGAAAGGGTCAAAGTTGCATGGTCATGATACATATGAGCTAATTTTTTTTTTATTTTACCCCGAATTTAGTCCTCGATCATTTTTTTCAAAGTTTTTCTGTAAGATATTTACGAATCAGCAGTCTTGAAAATACTGTTTTGGTTACAAATAGGTCAAAATAGCAAACAAGTTCTGTTTTTTGAAGAGTCATTAATCTTGATCCATAAGAACTAGAAGATTCTATTTTTTTACATTTAATCAAATTTTTCAGTCCTAAAACTTTTTTCTTTGTACCACTTACGTAGCTTTACAGACAAATGAAATATTTTTTAAAAACTGAACACGAATAATTTGCTCTGAAGAATAGGTCGAAAGTGTCTAACTTTGTGAGGCCATAACTTATGACATATTGGGACTAGCTGATCGAATTTTTTTAGCATTACTCGAAATTGAGTATACTTTAATTGAAGTTTTGAACAATTTTGTAATAGAATGAACATGTTCCAAAGTACAGCTACAAACTTTAGAATTGGGTGTTTTCGCCTCTCTTTGTTTTTCAATTCTGACGACTCTATTTGACATCGGAATCGAGAGAAGGGAAAATTTAACATTAAAAAGTGTGCTGAGGTCATAGGTAAGATTTGACCTTGATGAACATATTAAGGTCATTCCAAATTCAATATAATCTGAATAATTTTGCGCAAGCTAGCTTGTGAAAATCATCCTGCCCTACTTTCTTACTTAAATAATGGCCATACGTTTTCCTCTCAAGTAAATTAGTTTATTGGGAGGAAAAGAATATCTTCGGAGTTCAAATATCCAGTTTGTATTGTTGTAGGGAATAAGTCGAATAGATTTAAGATCTTCAGCGGCAAATCCAAGCGTAAGAGATGATTGCCTGGCAAGAGGAGACCTGGACATGGCAAGAGTAGTAGAACTGGAAGGTGGAGGAGATCTTGACCTGATACGAAAACTCTCGGCAGGTAAAGGAGACGCAAAAGAAGAAGATCTGGCAATAGTCCTTTCAGGAGAAGATCTGTCTGGAGAATGAGAGAGTCTGCCACGAGGAACACCAGAAATAGGAGCTCCATTAGGCAAACACTCAAATTGTAAACTTGATTCTGCAGCAAGAAATAAAAGGATAACTTTTTTTTTAAGTATGCCATCATACATATTGTCAACTTAGTTGTCAACTGTTTGTAACTATTCCATCTAATCCTTTTTCATAAAAAGAACTAATATCTCACGAAAAAATATCAGCCTGTGTTAAACAAATGTGAGTGAATTCTAAGCTTTAATTCGAAACTGAAATTTTACACGTAAATATAATAAATTACCATAAACTACTCAAAATGCAACTTTGAACATTTTTATAAATTTCCGGAAATTTTCGATAATTTATGGCAATTTGATCAATTATATGTATATGGTAACTTTCTATAAATTACTAAAAAATTCCATTATCTGCTTCCAAAATTTCCTAACAGTTTTTACGGTGAGGGGGTTGATCATCGTAAAATGCGAGCTAATAGATGTATAATTTTCATTAATCACATCTGACATAACTTTTTACTCTCTAGGCGTATTAGGCGTCGAAAGGGTCTGTAACTATGCATGTGTCATAAAAGACATACTTAGTTGATTACTTCCTTTTTTATCAATATGAATTTCCTAAAAGGAATGGCACTTGAGAAAACGAAAAAAGATTCAACTTTGCTGTCAAAGAACAAATTTTGAAACAATTTGAAGAAATATATGATTACACAAATCTTTTCGAAATTTAAACAGCTATCATTTAAATAAAAATTAAAATTGGATGAATAGCAAAGGCTAAAAATTGATTTGTCCACGAGTAATTTTTCTGACCTACTATGGGCCGCCAGGCTCCTACCGGCAACCCTTGGTCAGCAAGGTGTTCTTTTCACTGTTTTTGGAGATTCTAACGATTCGTTACGTGTCTTAATAAGTTGGAAATTATAATAAGTATACTGTTCGAAATTGAATTTGATAATTATGTGGTGTAACTATTCTTAAAATTGTCATCTATTTTAAAACTGTTTTAAGATCTAATGAGGCAAACCAGCTGCGTCCGAAAGGTAACCTTTTCGATTTTTAAATAAATTTGCAACAATTATTAGACTATAAGATGTATTTATTAGGTTCATCCACTGATAATGGACATGAGAAAGAGGGAAAGAACCTGGAATAGGATAGTGTCGCTGAACTCACTGCCTCTGGGACGGAATGTAAAAAACGAAATCTCGATGCCTTGGAAACCTCTCGAGCTATCGACGTAATAGTTTTAGATTCGTTTTTCTTGAGGAAAAAAATTGTACAGGAATTCACACTAAAACCTTGTCGCCACGTATGTTTCTAGAAAAGCAATCAATATCTTATACGATCAAAGTAGTAGTGACCACGACGGTCACAGTCAGAAGGGTACCATCTGTAACGGTCGAAACTTTAACGTACATAGTTAAGTTTGCGCAAAGTTGTTTCACCAAATAAATTGAATATAAACGATAAGGATAAAACCAGACTGTAGACAATCCACATCTTTGCTAATTTGAGGAAAAACTGATTATCTTTATACAAAAATTAACCCACTATACAACTAAAGATTACATCAGAAAATTATTATCTTATATAACGTATAATGTAGGCATCTATAATATTTGAGGCGCCAAGAATTTATGTCATGGATCTTCGTACATTTGATAAGCGACTATTTAACATTTTGCGTTTTATTAAGAGCGGATTTTAATATGGAAAATTTATGCAAATACTACATTAAAACTGAACTTAATTTAAACACACTCAAAAATTGAAAAAAATCGATGATATACCTAAACAGTGGTTGCAAGCTAACATCTTGATTATTTTTTGATGTGAGAAATTGTATACTTCAACAGCTATAATCATGGTTCTTTAGCGTAACCAATTCGACGAAACCGGAACGGGTACTTTGTCCAGTCCTGCTCCTTCTATCCTAGAAGGTAATTAAGAATGGGAAATTTACGCAAGATACTGCGTACAACATTGTTCCTGAGAATCCGGTCTCTAGCCGCGGATGACCTTACGCGGCAGACGGCACAGTTGGAGATGAAAGTTTTACCTTTGGATACTTTTTTTAGAACTACCAATCTTTGTACAATGTTAGGAGAAATTGATACAAGCCGGAGTGTAGATGGTTGACCCGACTTGATCTAAAGTAAAGAGGATCGTGGAGAGAAGATCGTGGGTGGCTAAGCGAGTGGCCGACTGCTCGTGAGCATGTGAGAGCTCGTCCGGTGGATCGTTTGGAGCCATCTGTACCTTTCCTGAGGTAGGGCTTCTCACCACGATGGTGAAGATGAGGATGATGCAGGTCTTCCTGCGTGGCGAGCCGTCGTGCCCTCTTGGGCAGAGGCTGCTTTACCGCGCCTTAAGCTTTCCGGGGCTGGATCTCTCCTCGTACGGACAAGGTCCGGTTCTTCGCCTGCGGGAAGGTGTCCAGTTGCAGTCCCTCCATGCGTCGGTGGGTGGAGGGCCTCCCGACACGTGCAGGACGTGGGGACCCTGACTGGTCTCCCGGCAATGTCGCTTCACTGGCGCTGGAGGCGAGCGCAGAAGCTCGTCCTCGTCTACGATGATGACGTTGTCATCATTGCTGTCGGTCTGGCGAAGGCGCTTGCGGGGAGAAGGGGTGCGAAGCGCCGGAGCTTCGTAGCGTCCGGAGTGATCCAAGCGGCCCGAAGAAGCGGCGGAAGAGATCGAGGGCCGGATGAAGTGAACCTTCAGGGAATCGGGAAGGAGGACTACCGATCGGACGATAGCCTTCAGAGTGTGGTTGGAGGAGGAGGAAGAGGAGGGGCGTAGATCTTCTACGGGAGGGAAGCCGGAGGCTTTGAGGGCGTCTCGGAGCGCAGCCAAGCGTCGACGAACTCGGGGGCGCTTACCGGGACAAGGATTTTTGGGTTTACCAGGCATACGTCTGGTGAGAAGGAGCAAGGTGGTGAAAAATGTAAGGTAGGTGGAAAAGAGGGCGGGGATGCAGCGAGCGTATCGACCCAGAGGTAGAAAAGGAGGCGAGGCATGGCTGCTATGAGCGTACCGACCTCTGAGGTAGGAAAAGAGGCGAGGCGGGGCAGCTGTGAACGTACCGACCTCTAGAAAGGAAGAAAAGATTGCGGGCTGGGCTGTAAGGAGCGTACCATGCCTAGAGAAAGAGAGGAGTAAATAATGCGGGCGGGGCTGCGAGAAAGCTTACCTACCCTAGAGAAAGTGAAAGATTGCGGGCGGGGCTGCAAGGAGCGTACCGACCCTAGAGAGAGAGAGAAAGGCAGAGTGAGTGGAGAGAGAGAAGGAGAGAGGAGTGTGGGAGCAAGGCATTTTCTCGAGAGAGAAAGGAAAAACAACCTGGAATTTTGTTTCGACTCGAAAGCACTTCATTCTCAAAAAGTGGTACCGAGTACCGAAAGCTACCAGGGAACTGTGGTTACCTAACTGGTAGCCCGAATAGAAGTGCGTGCCTTCGCTTGCACGCACCCGCTTTTATGTTCGATGGCCTCGTATGCGGCAAAATACAAAATGTCATATAAAATTGAAAAATGTAAAAGTATAAAATAAAAATACAAAGATAGCATATAAAGGTTCAAAATTAAAATCTAACTGACAAGGATATATTTATAAAGAAAACCTAAAATCTAAAACTACTCGATATCGCAGAATAAAATGCTGAAAACTCAAAATTAAAAGAACTCGAGATATCTCAGGATAAAATACATAAGAAATAAAAGAAACTCGAGATCGGAAAGAAAATACATTAATAAGGAAAACCTAAAAGTAAAACAAACGATATAAGCATACCACTCTTATACAATTAACTAAATTTTAATGTGAAATATCATAATGAAACAGAATTTCTAATGTCCTTGTGCTTTCTAGCCCTGGTATTAAAATGAGAAATGACAGGAATTGTAAAATAGACCAAAATTACAAATTAGTATTTTAATTTAATTTAATTTAACTTAACCGCTGGTCGCTTTCCCAATCAGAAGGAAGAGAGAGAAAAGAGAGAGAGAGATATGACGCGGTGTGAGTCATGCTCACAGGCCTGGCGCTTGATGGGGAAACCTTCCGTCGCAGATGCGCCAGGTGTGTCTTTATGGCTCTCTTCCTTCCATTGACTCATGGAGAGAAAGCAAGGTCGGCTTATTGTCACTCTAAAGCATTTTAACCCGGAAGGTTTTCCCAGTCTGGGTTTATGTTTTGTAAACACAGACGGGGAATTATTCCTGGCCAATTATTTTAGAGTTATTTTCAACTATGGGGCCATAACAAAATAGTGTTGACGGACCAGATAAAGTGATTCCGAAAGAACAACCTTTTACATCTAGCTCGAGAAGGACTGAGCCTGATTCTGGCAAGCCGGGACTTTCTTAAGTTTGATGAGAAATGAGGTTTTCTTACCTTCATGACAGCCGATTATGAGAACCAAAGATTGACTTCGTAACCAAGTCAGTCTCCGATCTCAATCCGGCAGATTGGATAAACATGTTGGACAGAGAAATTAGAGACCAAATTCCTCTGCGGCCCTATCCGCGGCTTGGTAAAGAAATGCCCCAACATTGACGGCTTCATGTTGGCGTGCGAGTCGTATTAGAGAATCTGTGCTTTTTAGAACTGAGCAGGCTGTAGCAAGACGACGTTCTATTTTACTGCACCAAATGTATTGAGCAGTATAGGAACGGTCAAAATGTTGATAGCCTGGATATTATCTTTCCCAGATCATTCGAAAGCCCAAAATTTCCAGAGAATTTCGCAATATCTTTTTTGAAGGGCCGTTTTTAACACGCGCACATGTTGGGTTTCTTCTTGTGGTATTCCAAGTTTCTGTATTACTGAAATGATGAATGAAATGTCCACCAATTATTTGAAGATCTTGATCATCACGCGATGATGTATTTTCTAGTTTTCCTTTGTCTACATAGACGCAGACATACTTGTTCAGTCCAAAGCTCATGCCAATGGTTGAACTTGATTCGCTTCGTGGAGCGCGATAGGTAGTGGCAAGAGGGCGATTCAGAAAAGTAACGGACTTAAAGAGTTTCCTTGGAACTCCCTTCTTATATGTGACATAGTTCTTTGTCACTTGTCTATTTTCAGATGTTATCACAAATCTTGTCCGCCACAAGAGCATTAGCTCTTTCATACAGCTCAATATTTTTAGATGAACCTTCAGGCACTTAAGGAGCATAATACGTAGCTCATGGTTCGTGTTGTCGAATGTCTTTCGGTAGTCAATCGAAGCCATAGACAGATTGCGTCGTTACAGGATGGGATCCTCGATAACACACATTTCTTTTAACAGGTTCTCTCTGCAACCAGCTAGTCCTTTCTTGCATCCGCGTTGTTCAACTATTGCACTACATACCGGCTTGACAGATGTTATTATCCTTTCTGAGGACGCCAGGCAATAGCGTGTAGCCGGTGTTTAAACAAGATATTGGCTAATAGTTGTTTGGACGGAGAAACAGTATATATTTCTTAAGGGCATGTGATACTTAGAAAATTGTCGATTTCACCAGTTTTAGATTCCCCCGGTTTTTTTTCTAGAATAATAAATGTTTTGTCCTAAAAATTTGGGAAATGATAGCGAACATGCTAACGGACGTCCCCACACACTTCTTTTTTGGTTAATTCAAAAAAGTTTTAATTTAACAAAATGTGATTAATTTGCATAGCGCTTAGGAAATAGTATCGATTTTTTCAGTGTTAGACTCCCCCGGATTTTTTCTTAGGATAAGAAATATTTTGCATTCAAAATCTAGGAAATGATAGCGAACATGCTAACGGACGTCCCCACACACTTTTTTTCTGTTTTTTATCAAAAAATTTTTGATATTGCTAAAAACGTGCGTGAATATTTCAAGGTTATGTGTGTTACAATTCACTCGAGAGTTACTTCCAATCTACACAATATTTTTGACCAAAAACTTTGGACTTACAAATAAACATAGTAACTAATCTCCCGGAACTAACCTTGTTTGCAGGCAATTAAAAAGTTTATTTTATAAATAATTTCCAGATTATCGAAAAGGCAGTGATGAAAAACGACGTAACCTCAAAATAATGCATATGCATAACATTTTTATTTAGCACAATAAATTTTCTTCTAATTATCCCTCAAAAAAGAGTCCGGGTACGTCCGTTATGATATTTTATAGCATCTCCGAATTCAGTTTTTACAAATTTTAATTTTTGTGGAAAAAAGCCGGGGAAACTGTAAGTATCACATCCCCTTAAGGTAACAAGGAACAAGGTTCAGTTCAAAATGAGGAACAAATAATAAAATATCAACAATGAATTCAATTTTTATTTTTATTCCCAATATCTTAATAAACAAATTCGGTCCGAACTGCAGATGATTAATAGAAATACAGTTTAAACATTTTTGTATGAAATTTCTTTTTTATCCTGAACATTTTATTATTCCTTTCTAAAATATTTATTTAAATTTCTTTAGAATCTGTTTTAGAGTAACTTTTGAAGATTAAAGAAAGCGAAAAACAACAACAATAAAATTAAGTTCTGAACCATGGAATATTTCTCATTAGTTTAAACACAAGTACCCCAAATTTAAAAGAGGTTTTGGCTTAATCAACTCTATAAATGCTATGAGGATTTTTTTATGCAGAAAAATGGTCAGGTTTCACCCATAACTTTTTTCGTGTTCTCAAAGCATGTTATTATTTGTTAAACTTTCACATTTTCATTTAAATCAACACATCTTATTATTAATTGAACGTGTGATATACGTGTATTATTAATATTGTTTACACTAAGAACCGCAGGTCATCTTGCAAATATGAATAGGATAAATCCCTGTTTTTGCATGGAAAGCAATAGGTCTAGATCACTTTTTAAATTTTTTAGTAAAAAAAGCGTTATTTTCATGCAAAAAATGATTAAAATGAAAACAATATTACTTTAAAAAATTATATAGATTATATAGATATGGTATAGAAATTAATCTTACTTATTGAATTGAAATACATTTGAAAAATGCATTTGAAAACTGTTTTTGAATATTACATAAATAAAAGTGAGTTAATTTTAATAGGGATTTTTATGAAACTAACATTTAATTTACTGAAAAATTTTGAATAGGTGGTCTTGTCCCATGCCCCACAATGCAAAACAGGAAGTGACGGAAAAACTAATGCGGCGCTGGAGATATAATAAACTAATTAAGATAGGGCAGTAAGGGATCACCATTTTGTTTTTAGATGCAGTAGGCTGAATTTAGCAAAACCAAGGTATTAGTATAAATCTAGAAATAAAATTCCTAACCATTTCACGGTTTCTTCGGGTCGCAAAAAGTTTTTACGTCATTCAAATAAAAAATTTTCAGCTCAAAATGTTTTCATTGAAATCATTAAAAAACGGAACTGTAAGTTAAAACATTCGAAATGGAATTATATTGAATTTCAAATTTTAAAAGTTTGTCAAATATTTCTACAGAAAGAAATTGTTCAAATGTATTTATAATTACATTGCATTATGTAATATAAAATTAATTGTATTTTAAGGCATAGTTTTGATTTTTCTTCTAAAACTTTGTAAAATTCCGGATCAAAAAGAAATTCACTGTCATTTCTTGGGGATTTTCGGGTTTAAACAAATTATGATATTCTTAGGCCATAGGCCCTCCGAAAAGGTAATTCGAATTTACGAACTAACATTTTTCAATTACTCAAACGTTATTTTATATGGTCTATGCACAAATCTCGGGAAGCATAAATGGAAGCGCAAAGAAAGTTCCTCCGGGGAGGAGGCGGATTCTACAAAATTTTATTAACGGTATAAAGAATTTTTATTTACACACGTACTAATCGGAAGCACTTTAATATTGGGTTATGGTTGTTTAATGGAGATGCCGCCATTTCTTCGGCATTCAATCCTTGAACAACCCTGCTCTCCATGTTTATTTTCGCCCGGACAGTCCCCGAAGGTCCATGTGTGTAAATTCCACGAAAAATATTTTGAGTTCTTAGTTTTTCCAATATTGCATATACGTCACCATTGGAAGTTGATAATACAATTTGTTCTTCGGTATACATGGGCTTGAGGACCATATATTTTGCTCTCAAGTAAATTTGCCTATTCTGAGGAAAAGTGTATCTGCGGAGTTCAAATATCCAGTCTGGATTCACGTAGGGAATAAGTCGAATAGATTTAAGATCTTTAGGAGCAAATCCAAGCGTAAGAGACGATTGCCTGGCAAGAGGAGACCTAGACTTGGCACGAGTAGTAGAACTGGAAGGTGGAGGAGATCTTGACCTGATACGAAAAGTCTCGGCAGGTAAAGGAGACGTAAAAGAAGAAGATCTGTCAATAGTCCTTTCCGGAGAAGATCTGTCTGGAGAATTAGAGAGTCTGCCACGATGAACACCAGAAATAGGAGCTCCATTAGGCAAAAAATCAAATTGTAAACTTGATTCTGAAACAATAAAGAGAGGATAACTTTTTTTTCAAGTACGCAGTCATATGTTGTTATATTATGAGCTGTGAATGTGGTTGTAATTTTCAGTGCTGTTGTAACGGTTTGTAACATTTATATCCAATTCGTTTTCATAAAAGAACATTTGGTTATTCAATCTTTCATATCCCTGCCAAAAGAAAATCGCAGGTACATCTCAGGCAAAATGGCAGCGTGTGTCATAAAAATTTGAGTGAATTTTAAGTCCTTATTCGAATTTGAACATCGAGGATTCTAATATAAGGAAAGCATTCAAGAGGTTATAGCTAGTCATTTTAAGGTATTTGAAGATTTCTTTTTAGCAATGTTAAAATTTTCTTAATAAAATGGACTACATAGGATCGATTACTTTATAGTTGTTGGGTGCTTTTTTTATAGCAACTCATGTAGTGAGCATGATGCCTCCTGAACAGATAATGCGAAATCAAAAAACAAACAAGATTTTCTTATCATGTTCCTATTCGCAGTTTAAGTTCGTGAAGCTGATATTTTCAACCAAAATTAAAAAATTTATATTTAGAGTTATATTGATAAAAATGAGATACAGCCAAAATACTTTCGAATTATCCTAATGACATTTTTAAATTTAATAAAAGTTAAAAAAGTGATATGCTTTTCAACATTTTGAACATTTTCAAAAAAGGGAAAAATTGTGTTAAAATTTAGGGCTATAATTCCTCAGAAGTTTGAATCACAGTTTCACCGCCAAAAAAGAAAATCTGCGCGTATATTGAATCTCGCGCTTCGCTCTAGATAGTGGGTTACCTCGCGCTCCTCGCTTAGACAAAATTATACTTTGCGCTTCGCGCTCGGAAAATTATTCTTTGAATTTAGAATGATTGAATTAAACTTTATCAAAAAATCTCTTTTAGGTCACAGTATTATTACGCATCTTCATATTCTAAATTTTCTACTTACACAAATTTAGTCAAAGATTAAGTTTTTAAAAGCTCGATAGCCTTTCAGGTACACATCCTCATCGTGAAAACTCGCGCTCTTTGCTCGATCTTTGACAGACATTTCGAAATGCATTTTTTTTTAACCACCTTAAAATAAGTAAAAACTACAATCCTTTTTTTCAGACATCTTTCTTCATCTCGCGTTGTTATGCTAAGAATACGATTTTGGTTTTTACCCAAGTAAAAATGCTTCGACTTAAATTCGACTTGGTTATGTCTTCAGTTCGTCTCCAAGGCATCGACGTCTGGTTGCGTCAAATAACTGAGATTGTAATTGACGAATTAAAAATTTGTAATTATGAAATCACTTATTTTTAATGAAAAATGTCAGAATCTGTGGGTCTAAATGAGTATACACCTTGAAAATCTTCTTCAAAAAAATAAAAATGGTAAATTTCTAGAAGAATCTCCTAAGCCGTTAGAAATACGTAAAAACAAACAACATTTTCGGTATCATCGTCAAACAAGTATAATACAAATGAAAATACATCAATAAGTTGATTTAGTAAATATTGTATAAAAATATACAAGTTTGTTTAATCATTAACATAGATTAGCTTTTATGACAGTCAGAATGACCCTTTTTGTTAGGACAGGTGTACACTCAAGGTCATAAACCGCTCGTATTGGAAACATTAACAGTCGACTCAAGAGATAAATTTATGTCTTAAAGACATAGAAACTTCTCTCAAAACCGAGAAATGCTCAAGTCGAAATTTTTGACTTCAGCATGTCTTGATTGGGGCAATTCAAGTCAACCTCAAGTCGAAGCATTTTTGTTTTTGGGAACACAATTTTTGTTAATTCATCTTTTTTCTTATCCTGCATAGTTTGATCACAAAATGGATGTTTTCATTTTTGATTATTTTTTGTACAATCAAAATTTGAATTTTCAAATTTCCAAGAATACCCAAAAACTTGTTATGATAATCATGTAGGGCTTTCAAAAAGCAATGTTTTTAAGTTGATTATAATAATTATAAAAATGGTACTGTGTTATAAATAAATTAACGATCAAAAGACATTTTCTGGGATTGCCAATGTTTAGCTTATCAAAATGATTAGATTTTGCATTAAATGTAAGAAAAATGAATGTACCGTTACAATTAATTAAGGATTGATGCTTTTTGGCAATTTTTAAAACAATTTTTATAAGCTGAATTCACAGTTTTGCGATTTTTCAATAAATGGGCTCAGGTTTGTTTACGGAATCAATTAGGGATGTCTTTCCGATGACTCTTTACTATGATAATACCAATAAATCATCTCCATTCAAATTTCATGAAGACTTGATTAATGCTTCCACAAGCTAAAACACTGCATTCGAATACTGCGTGAAGTCATCGGATTGATAAAAAAAAATGAAAATTTTCAATCGGCAAGAAAAAGGGCACAAAATGCCTTTTTCATAATAATTGTTTAAATACTAAATAATTTTTGTAAATTTGCAAAGCATTATAGCAAAGAGTCATTAGAAAGACATTCTTAGTTGATTGCATATGCAAAAACTGAGCCCATTTATCGTAACTGTGAATTTGTTTATGAAAATTATTTAAATAGTGAGTAAGTGTTATCAATTTTCAAAATGTCAGGGCAAAGGTTCATAGAAAAGGCATCTATAGTTGACTCTGTAAAGAAAAATTCAGCCTATTCATTTAAAAATCGTAAAACTACGAATTGCTTTATAAAAGTTGTTTAAATAATAAATAATGTTGTTAGTCCTCAAAATATTATAGCAAAGAGTCATCGGAAAGACATCCCTAGTTGATTTCGTAAGAAAAAATTGAGCCTATTCGCTAAAAGATTGCCAAAATGTAAATTTGTTTATAAACATTGTTAATTGAATTGTTTGAAATTGTTAAATTGACATTTTTGATTGCCTATTAATTGAAAAATCGCCAATCCGTTTATAAAAATTGTTTAAACAATTAGCAAAAAGCATCTCTTTTTTATTATTGTTAATGGAACATTCATTTCTCTCACATTTTATACAAAATTTATTAATTTTAATGAGCAAAGCATTGTCGAATAAAAAGAATGACTTTTCTTTAGTAATTTGTTTATAACACAATGCATTTTTCTTAAATTACTTGATATTCTTTGATTAATCTGAATGTCGTAAAGAAAACGGCACTTGGGAAAAGTGAAATAAACAAAAATAATTTTGAACTTTGTTGTCAAATAGCAAATTTTGAAATAATTTAAAGAAATACATAATCACACAAATCACACATTAGAAAACTTACACAAAATCTATTTTAAAACAGATTTAAGATCTGATAAAGGAAACCAGCTGTGCTCAAAGCGTAATATTTTACATTTTCAAATAAATTTACAAAAACTATTAGATAAGATGAAAAAAAGAAAATCTCGATGTCTTGAAAACTTTTCGAGATATTGATTTAAAAGTTGGAGACTCGTGTTTCTCGAAAAAAATTGTACAGCAATCCGCACTAAAACCTTGTTGCCACGGATATCGTTATTTTTCCCTTTTTTAATACTTGGAGCAAAATTTTCAATATCTTTCTAGATTTTACCTATAAATGTTAGAAAAGGCTACACATTTTTAATATGTTTTTCGAAAATCTATCAGTATCTTATACAATCAAATAAGTTTATCAAAATCATATATCTTTTTGCTTAGTATCCTTTTAAAATATGGGCCATTTTTTACGTTTTGATAACGTCTATAATTTAATTACGACTATATAAAAATCGACTTAAAGCTCTCAAGAATTTATTTTGTATTTACATACAACAGCCACCGTCAGAAGGGCACCATATGTGAAAGTCTAAACTTCGACATACACAATGGAATTTGCGTTAAGTTGTTTCATGCAGATTAAATTATAACAAACTTTTATTTGTGTAAAGCTTAAACAAAATTACTGAAAATTATAAATATATTATTATATTCACCCAATAAATTGACGACTAAAGCCAAGGATAACACTAGGGAATTGACAATCCTCATATTTCCTAATTTGAACAAAAACTGATTAACGTCTTTATAAAAAAAAAAAATAAACCACAATATAATAAAGGATGATATCAGAGAATTATTATCTTATTTATAATATATAACTAAGACAGTATCTCTTATATTCAAGGCGTTAAGCATTTATTTGATAAATATTTGTATATTTGATAAGCGTCAATTTGTTCTTTTGCGTTTTATTAAAAGCGGATTATTACAAAAAAAATTTACGTAAATCCTAAATTAAAATTTAATATAATTTAAGTACATTTAAAAGTTTAAAAAACATAATATAAATTCTATGATATACGTTAAAAAATTGAAAAGATGAATTTTATCTTTTCATATTTTTGATTTTGTCATAAGAATCTCTTCTCGGGTGAACCCAGGTTTTTATCATAGCGACGAACTAAAAGCCAAGTCACTAATGAAATGAGGAGGTTACAAGTTAACCTAATACGATGTTTGAAATATTTTCGGTGATGTTATAGGTACAAATTCAGGATCAAGGTGTAGTTTTGAGTTCGAATTTTACCGCTGTCATACTTAAACAATGGTCGCGAGCTACCATCTTCAATATTTTTTGATGTAATATGCTGTAGGCTTCAGCAGCTACGATCATGGTTCTTTACAGTACAATATTAAGAGGAACAGTATTAACTGACCAAATAAAGTGATTCCAGAAGACCAGCCTTTTGCATCTGGTCGAGGGGCTATCACTCTCAAGTCGAACGTTTCGAAAGTTATAATTTTTCGTGAAGTCTCAACGCAATCCCGTAAAACTATGAAAAGCTTGATCTCGTAACGCTGAAGTCGTTGTAGTAATGACGAAGTCAGTAAAACTATGCTTGAAGTCGTAAGAATAAGCAAAGAGTCTTCACACAACGTAGTGAGTCAGCAAAGATGAGCGTAGCGTCATGCGAATTCAGTGCCGAGTCAGTAGGAAGTCAGTGCCGAATCAGTAGGAAGTCATTGCCGAGTCAGTAGGAAGTCAGTGCCGAGTCAGTAGGAAGTCATTGCCGAGTCAGTAGGAAGTCAGTGCCGAGTCAGTAGGAAGTCAGTGCCGAGTCAGTAGGAAGTCAGTGCCGAATCAGTAGGAAGTCATTGCCGAGTCAGTAGGAAGTCAGTGCCGAATCAGTAGGAAGTCAGTGCCGAGTCAGTAGGAAGTCAGTGCCGAGTCAGTAGGAAGTCAGTGCCGAGTCAGTAGGAAGTCAGTGCCGAGTCAGTACGAAGTCAGAATAAAGTCATCAAGATCCAAATCAAGTGGTATAAGAATAATCGAAAAGGACGTCAGGCTGCAATGTACAGTACGCACTAAGTCAAACCGAGTCATAAAGGCAGGGCGAAGTGAGAGCGAAGCCGAAAGTCATCGCTTGAATTAATCGAAATCAAGAATTAACGAATTGGAAAAACTAGAGTCAAACGAAGTCACGAAAGTACGATAGAAGTAGCGCGACAGGCAAAAAGAAACCTCAGTCTCCGATCTCAATCCAGAAGATTTGAGAAACATTTTGAACAAACCCATCGATGGCTCTTTTCTACGATTAATGACGTAGAATTTACTATGAACATTGACGACCTTATGTTAATGTACCAGTCGCTTCGTAGTCCAAGCATTTCGTTGAAAAATAACTGCAATTCCCGAAAAAATCCTGCTTCCACTGTTTTTAATGAGAAAGTTCATTAAGGTTTCCCTTTTTTAAACAGCTTCTAAACATAGTAAAAAAAGGATCAGTCTTTTTGCAGACCATTTTGCTCCAGCGATCATTTAACTCTCGCGATAATAATGATTTTTCATTCGGATCAATTTCATATCATTCTTACGTTTATTTGTCAGACTATACAAAATGGCCGCCAACTATTGGCGTTGGTGTCAAAAGGACATAACCTAAAAATGGCATCTAACCGCATGCAAGTGACAATTACACTTAATAGCTGATATTTTCTAATATCAGATTTAGTTATTTTTTCAACTTTCCAAGTACACTGCACAATCAAAAACCATGAAAGGCTTGAATATAAGCTAAATTTTATGTCAGCTATCTTGGCTTAGCTCCATACATGATCCCGAATCAGATCATTATGATCTCAAAAGTCGATCATTCACTTCGGCCGATCAAAATGTTCTTAAATTCGGTATAATTTTTGTTGCATATCAAAATGATATTGATTTCGGTATCATTTTGAATACTTTTTTTTACTGTGAAGTGACATTTGCGTTTACGGATAATTCACATTGCAATTTAGAGCAAAATGTCCAACAGAAAAAAGAAAGTAGGCAGAATTAAAAAATTTGCTTAAAAAAATAATCCGTTATCTTGTATATCTTTTGAGTTATGATACATAGAAAAATCTCAATTCCTTTTGGATTTTAAGCAAAAAATCACTAAGTCATACAGTGTATTTTAAAGATTTAAACTTGTATTTAAATTGACACCTGTGATGCCAATGTGGGCGCCTTCTGCTTATGCGTTCGCGTTACGGCCGCGCACTCGTTGGGCGCAGTTGGCACGCAATTTAAAATTGGAATTAAAAACAATTCTTGTAATTTACATTAATAATTATTGAGAAATTCACAAGAATGTATAAAAAAAATTATTATTTTTAATTACTTTTTGAATAAATTTTTTCTGAAATTAAATGTTTAGCAAAAACTAAGTTATTCCTTGGAAGTCAACGAAAATAAGCTATTATTTAAAAAATATATGTGTTATACATTTTTTTATCGTCTGAAATCAAAAGTTTTACAATTTATATGCATTTTTGTGCATATCATGAAATTCACGGAGTTCAAGCAATTCATGAAATCTATATAACATCCTGAATTCACAGATTTCATGGAATTTACGAAATTAATTGAATTCAAGGAATTCCTAGAATCCAAAAGTATTCACGGAAAACAATAAATTCAAGAAATTCAAGGAATTAGCGAAATCCAAAGAATTCACAAAATTAACGGAATGTACGGAATTCAAAGAATTTATTAAATTCACGAAATCGTGAAATTCACGGAATTTATGCAATTAAAGGAATTTATGGAATTCACGGAATTAATGAAATTCTCGAGATTCACGGAAGTCACCAGATTTTTGGAAGTCGAAAAATTTACAGATTTCGAGGAAATTAAAGAATTGGAGAAATTCAGGTAATTCACATCATTTCTTGGAATTTGCGGAATTCATGGAATTCATGGAATTAAAGAAAGATGAAAACCATGAGAGCGGGCGAAAAGTGGAGTCTTTTTCCAGTTACATAAACCGGAAGTACTACATGTTCAGTGCAGTTTGAGGAAAATTAGTGACATACATTGCTTGAAAGAAGTAAAGAACGCCTCAGATCGTCAGTTTCTCGTGCTAGTCTTCGTTTGGCTTCAAACGATAACAAATGGACGACGTGGGATATTTTTTATTATTCTCGTTTCGTATTTGCGGGCTGAAAACCGTATAGTTTCGGTCAGGTGTCCGTCCGTCTTTCCCCCTTTGTACAAAAGGGCATAAGCGTCAACATTTGGCAAAGCAAACCTTTTAATAACCTTTTTTTTAGGAATTTCTTTTTCACTAACTTTTACATTCTCATCAAGAGAAGGTATTTGTGTAAAATTTGCCCCCCCCCCGTTTTTGTCAAATGTCCACGTTTTGAGACCCCCTGAATCCGAAAAATAGGTTTTTACGAATACGTCTGTCTATCTGTGTGTCTGCGTGTGTGTAGATTTTTAGTTTGTCAGCACAGTGGGAAGAAAAGTGACTTGTTTGGTTCAGAATAACGTACAGCCCACAAATCTTCACCGATTTCAACAAGAAAATTGAAAAAAAGTTAATAAGATATCTAATGGAGTTGTCCAGTCTGGTTTTTGAATTAGGTATTCAATTTTTTTATAAATAAATAAATATGACGAAAAAATTGCCTTTTTTCTATTTGACGTTTCCGGTGCTTGCCAATAACAGGATAATGGTTGAAATCGCTTAAGTTTCATAAAATAGCATCAGTTAAGGATATTCCAATATTACACCATATACAAAAAATTTGTTATCAACAAATTATTTATTGAAAAAACTTTTTCTACGATTTTCCATAAATAGACATTTTTTCAAGAAATGTTGCAAGAAATAGGATTCGAAACAATGTTATGTAAAAAAATTTCTCTTCTGATTATGGTTGTTTATATAATAAACAAATTTAATGTACAAATGCAGTAATCCGGCATTTTTCGACAGAAATATTTGTTTTTTTCTATAGAAACTTTTTTCATTTCGGAAATTTATGATAATTTTAGCAAAATTCATGATTTTTTAATCCATTTTATGATTTTTTTAAAACAAATTTAATAAATAAATGCATTATTGGGGCATCTATCGACGGAACAATTCTTTTTTGTTTCGATTTTAGAATTTTAATTGGGATCTTCGTAATAAATGCAACAACATTAATGATAAGTAAAAACAAATTCAACAAACAAATGCATTATTCGGGCATCTGTGGACAGAAAAATTCCTTTTTTTTTGGATTTCAGACATTTAAATTGGGAAGTTTATGAGGAATTCAGCAAAATTCCTAATTGGTTGATAAATTATATATTTTTTTAAAACCAAATTTAATAAAAAAATGCACATTTCCAGTATCTGTCGATGGAAAATTTATTTTTTTCGACATACTCATTAAAACTGTTGACATAGAAAAAAAAAATTTTTTTTGTAGACATATGCCTGATTCATGCATTTTTTCATCAAATTTGTTAAAAGAAATAATACAATTTATCAACTTATTATGAATGTTGCTGAAATTCCCATCAAGTTCTCATCTGAAAACACTGTTATTGAAAAAATCAACTCAGTGGGCACAAAATTTTGCGACGTCTTTAGGGCATCGTTACGACATCTTTACGACAACTTTACGACATTCTATGTTCATGTCGTTTTGTTGTCTTTGCGATATCGTAAAGACATCGTCAGATCATACGACTCGTTTACAATATCGTAAAGACACTTTAACGGCCTGGACATAGGATGTCGTAAAGTTGTCGTAAAGATGTCGTAAAGACGTCGTAAAGATGTCGCCAAATTGTGTGCATAATGGGAAATTTTTCTTCCGGCGAATGCCTGAATAATGCATTTGTTTATTAAATTTGTTTGAAAGATCATAAGATTAATAACAAAATTATGAATTTTTCTGCAAATATAATGTTCCGAATTAAAAAAAATGTACATCGAAAAAAACAAATTTTTCTATCGAAAAATGCCTGATTATTGCATTTGTTCATAAAATGTCTTGCAGTATAACCGAAAAAAACGTAGAATTATGGAAAATCATAAAAAACATTTTCAACTCTTAGAAATATTAACATCTTTTTTTTCAAATTTTGTTTATCCAAATCACTTAATATTTGTTGGCTGTACATTATTTTGAACCAAGAATTTCATTTTTTTCCCACTGTGGGCCGGGAATGTGAAAATGAGATCATATGAACTCCCATCTAACACTACGCTGCTGAAGGTTGGTTGAACTTCTCAGCATGAAACACTAGCCAGCTATGACTCTTGGTTTAAGACTACCCGCCCCCCACCCCGCCCCAAACCCTCGTTAATCGAAGGGTCACTGAGTTAAAAAATTTAATTTAGAAGTTAAAAAAAGGCAAGGCTGATATTTCGAACGTATGTGCTACGCTTAAATCGTAAAAATAAAATTCAAAATGAGTAAATTCAGTTTCTGGAAAACCGGTAGAAGTCGCAGTAAAATATCAATAACAAACCTTTCTAAAGAATGCGCATTTTTTTTAAAGAGACAATGAAACTACGTCTGTTTTAATATCAATGCATGTTATGAATTGTAATAATATACATTTATGGAAATGATGTACAAATTGAGATACAAATTTAAGTGCGAAGCATGAGATACGTTATTAGAATGTATTGATTAAAGTCGAAGGAGCTTTAACAAAAAAAAAAGTCACTATCACCATATTACTGTTGTCGATGTTTTGACTTTTAGTTGAAAAAAATCGCTGGATATTTGAAATTTACAAAGACCGAGCGCGTAGCGCGAGAAAAATATATCATCGAGCGCGAAGCGCGAGAAACAATAGACGATTACTTTTAGAGTTACTTTTAGACGATTTTCGCGACTACTTTGACTAATTTTTTTCATGTAATATTTAGTTTTTTCTTATGAGACATTAAAGTCCCCTGAAAAGTAAGCGTTAGCAACCCTGTTGAATTGAATTTTAGCAATTATTAACAAACATGTTTGGAGTTTAGAGTTGACCAGCGCCAAATAATTGTTGTCCAGTCGGACAAAAATTCATGATTACTAAAACTTCACAATTTACATCAATTTGATTCTTTCGATTTCTGATCTATTTTTCTAAATCTAAAAAAAACTAGAAGAGTATTTTTTTACACAAAGAAAGAAACCTTCACGATACGGCCACAGAAAAATATACAGCGCATTTCACACTGCTGACACGTCAAAATATAAATAAATATACATATAATTATTTCGAATCGTAAGTCGAATCGAAAAACTGAGGGCGTCGAATGCCGATTAGAAAGACTTTCGAATTGCCGAATCCGAATTGGTTTTCTTTCGTTTCGAACTGAACGCGTCGAATGTCGACTCGAAAGACTTTTAAACTTCCTACTTCGAATCGATTTTCTTTCTGTTCAAACTGAGGGCGTCAAATGCAAATTCAAAAGAATTTCGAACTCCCTAATTCAAATCGGTTTTATTTGATTCGAACCGAGGGATTTCAAATATCGATTTGAAAGACTTTCGAACTGCCTTGTTTGATTCCGATTTTTTTCGACCTAAACTCAGCTACGTAGGTTCAGAAAAAAACCGATTTGATTTAAATAATGCACAGGTCCAGTGTGGATACAAGAAGGCGATCCCATATATACGAATTTCAGTTTTATGAAGTGAAATGGACATCGAGAAAGTGCTTCGAAAAATCTATTTGGTGTAGGTTCAATCAGCACTTTTGGCATGGAAAGTGCTGCATCCAACAAAAGCTCTGGCCAAAAAACGTCTTGTAAGATCGAATTATTCTAGAAGAGAGCCTGAACCTTCCTTTGGACGATAAGATTGACAATAAGCTGATATTAAGAGAATCAAAAAAAATGCTGTGTTAGGAGATTATCTTTTCGGAAATCCAGACATTTCACGACAATTACTACTGAGTTTCAAAGATACAGTGATCCTAATTTTGGCATGTAGATCTACTGCGCTTGCGTTATGACCCTTAAGAGAAACAGATGCAACTATCCGTTATCATCGCAATAATAATGCACGCCGTGTTCCTAACATGGTAAAGTTAGGGTTACTGAAAAAAAGAACTTGATGAATATCGATCAGCTACTGAAAATTCAAGTCCACCATCAAAATCTGATCAAGAATTTGATTGCAAAAGTAGAGCCTATGCAAGATATAAGGACACGGAGTCACCAATCAGAATTGCTGAGACCTTGTACTGGATATGTGAAAGCTAAATTAAAAAAAAAGTTGATCAATTTTGAATATCCAAATATACACTTCGCAAATGAGAATTTGCTAAGTTTGCGATGTATTAACAGTGCATAAATTATTAAATTTAATTATATTGTTATGAGCAGCAGTTTGCGATTTTGTAATGGTTGTGAATAATTGAAGCGTCCGCGGTCTAAGCCTGTTAACTGGCATAGGTATGGAGTCAAACCTGTTAACTGCTTATGGGGTATTATGAAGAATCCATACTTTTGCTCACAACGGCTCAGTTAACTCGTAAAATAGACGTCTCTATCACTAACACTAAAAGAGCCCTAAAAAAACTATAGAAAACCAGCAGTAGAACACACCAGATAACAGGTTTAGGCCGCTGGGCCGCTTGTAGTTAGCATATGAATAGCTTTTAATTGTCATATAACGTTCAATTTTGATTCAAATGTTATAAAACTAACATGTATTATATTTTTCTAGTTGTTAGTTTGTATCTTATAATCACTCAACCTTCGCAATTAATAAGCATTTACAGCAAAGGCATTATTTAAAAAGATATGGATATGCATCCAGAAGGTTCTATTCATTTAGTTCTAAACTATTTTTTTATTTTCGATTGCAAATACATCAATTAAATTTCCGCATTCTGAATTTTTATTATTTTTTGTTTGAAAGCCTTGATTTAATGATAAATAAAAAAACCTAAAAATCATTTTAACGTTTTCATTTTTATGAGGTTAGAAAACAATCAGCTTACTACAGAAATTTGGTGATTTTCGGTTACATTGATTTGGCCTCTTTATGTCTATTCTTAATGATTTTAATTTAGGTCACATTTGATTAGAAGGTTGTCTCTCAGGTAACATTAAAGATGTCCCTTAATTATCTGGAAAAAATTAATCGCACATTTTCCAGGGTAAGTAAGTTAAAATAATGATAAAGTCAAAACTATGTACTTGATTTTGAAATGTATAAATAAGCCAGCCGTCCCAGTCAAAGGTACAAAAAATAATTTTACTTACATTTAAAATAACAGAGTTCAATATCATTCAGAAAATATCACATTTGGACACACATTAATCCAGCGCGAAGGGCAAGACAAGCGCTGAAATCTGAAAAATTTAAATCTTTAACTTTTATAAATTAAATAATTCCATAATTTTTTGCTAAAAAATAAAAATCTACGCTACGCTAAATTTTTAATGCTCTGCCTTGAACAATGAATCAATCAGTTTCTAAATATTGAAAATTGTATAATTTTAAGAACTTCTGGGTTAAGGCACACGAGATAAAATAAAGCACTTTGAGATTGGTTTATGATTGCTTAATGGTGTTACTGCGATTTCTTCTTGGTTCAATTCTGTAATCACGCCGTTGTACACGTTTATTTTCACCCGGACTCCCGATGATTTTTTAGGTTTATATATTCCACGCAAAATCATTTGCCTGTTCGCATAGTCCAATACAGCAAAGGCGTCTCCGTTGGAAGTTGATAATACCGTTTGTTCTTCTGTCGACATGGGTTTAAAAACCTTGTTTTTTCTTCTCGTTAGAAATGGTTTATCATAAGGAAAAGTGTACCTTCTAAGTTCGAATATCCAGTTTCTGTGCTCGTTGGAAATAAGTCGAAGAGTTCTCATATCTTCAGGGTTAAATCCGTTTATAAATGAATACACGAGAGAGAAAGGTTGACTGACAGGAGGAGAACGGGACATAGCGCGAAATGGAGGCTCGACAGGCGATGGAGAACTGGACCTGACATGAAGATTCTCGGCCGATGAAGGAGACCTCGACCTGGTACGAATAGTTTCGGCAGGTGAAGAAGAGCTGGCAGAATGAGGTTTGTGAAGATGAAGAGCCGTTTCTGAAGAATTTCTCTCAGGAGAATCAAAAGGTCTCCAACGAGGATGACCAGGAATAGGAGCGCCGTTAGGTAAACAATCAAATTGTGAACTTAATTCTGCAACAAGGAACAAAGGATGTAATTTTTCTATAATTACAGAATTTTAGTATATCATGAGTTGTGAATACAGTTGTAATTGTTAATATTTTGTCCCTAGGAACTAATAAAAAGTCTTTATCAAACTATTTCCTTCGAACATTAAAAATTATTCTTTATTTACTTATTCACTTATTGTTTATTTAATTATGTTTTATTTATTTAAAATGGGATCTGTTTTTACTAATCTCTTGTACTTACATTATTGGAGATGTTTGTAATCGTACAAATTCCTGAATTTTGATTTTGCAAATTTTTTCAGTCAAATTTCTTAACCAGTTGTATTTTTAAGCAAAAATACGAAGCAGTAAGAATATTCAACCAAAAAGTTACTTTTCAACCAAATTAGGACTTTCTACTGATAGAGCTACATTAAAATAGTTGAATTTCATACCAGTTTCAAATAAAAAAGACGAATTTTCAACAAACGATTAAAATGTGCAACGACAAAGTTAATTTAAAACAATTAATTATTATTAATCAATTGAATAACATTAATTAATTAGCAACTAAGATTAATTAAACAATGCCCCCCCTCTGACAACAAAAGCTACTTTAAAATAAAATAGTCGAATTTTCAACCAGAGATTAATTTTAAATTAAAATTGTGAAACTTTAAACAAACAATTGATTTATTAACAAACTTAACTTTCAATTAAGTACAGTAAAACCTCGCTGATACGAGGATAAGCAAGGTTCTACTGTAGTTAAATTTTACATCAGAAAACAAAAATTTGCATTAAAATTTTTTTCTTGTATGTCTTATTTATTTTTTGTTATGTTACTGTTAAACCAACTGGCTGAACCTTCTACAAAATTATTAAATTCAAAGTTGAATTCAACCAAAACAAGTTGATTTTCTTCGAAAATAGTTTGGCTTTCATAAAAATAATTGTTTTTTTACCGAAAGAGATATATGTTGAAATAAATATTCGAATTTCAAACTAAGAAAGAAATCCAAATGTAAACTAAATTTTTGACTTTTTCGGTAAAAATATGAATTTTCTTCAAAATAATTGGATTTTGAAGTCGAAAACATGAATTGTCAATAAAAAAGTTAAACTTGAATTAAATAGTTAAACTTTCTACCAAAATAGTCAAATTTTTTGCAAAATACGTACATTTTCAACGAAAGAGTTAAGTTCTCAACCAAAATAGATGAATTTTGTACGAAAATTATAATAGTTGATAATCTTTCAACGAAAGGTGATTTTATTTGGAAATTAACCTTTGAATTCAACCAAGAAAAAAATGAATGAAAAAACAGCTGAATTCTCAAACAAAAGAGACTTTAATTTTTTAATGGAAATTATTTAATTAATTAATAACACAGGCCCACAAAAAAAATAAAAGTGTCTGTGCAATTGACCAGACCTATATCAAGTCATCAAGCGGAAGCTTCTAATGTGTCCCCTAAGGGTTTACATTTTTTTTCTTTTTTTCTTACACCTTCTCTATTCCTTTACACACCGTCCACACACTTACTTGGTGGTGGAAGGGGGACCTACAGTTTAAGGTGGGTTCCGAACCACCAAGAGCAACAGCCTTAAGTACTTAGAGAAAACGTTTTTCTC
>NC_046658.1:175694937-175697051 GCF_010883055.1 Belonocnema kinseyi | reverse complement strand
GTACTATATGTCATTTTTAACAAAGCTGTTCCACTTTCAACCGGAAAAAAAGAAAAAATAGTGAAAACTCTTTGAAATTGCTTTAAATTATTGAAATTAATTAAAAATTCCCTGAAATGTTTTAAAACGTCCTAAAATATTTGAAATCGTTTAAAATCTCTTGAAATTTTTTCAAAGCTCTAGAAAATTTCTTGCAATTTTAAAAATACCCTGAAATATTTTAAATCCCTCAAAATCTCACACTAAATTATAGAAATAAATTAAAAATTCTTTGGAATATAGTAAAATAGCCTGAGATGCATCAAATCCTTTAAAATCTCATATAAAATCACTGTAATAAATTGAAAATTCCTTGGAACCTTGGAAATGTTTATAGAGTTTTGAAAATAGAATCAATAAAAATTCGAAGCTTAAAAATTTAATTTACAAACATTTTCAACTATTTAATAAGAACAATTTGATTCGATTATTTTGTCATCTGGTATTATTTGAGCCATCCCCCCATCGGGCACAACATATCGTGATATCACTCCCCCCCCCCCCCCCCCCTCCGGCATCTTCAGTTTTATAGACGGCCCTAAAATAAATTTTCAGTTAATCGTTAGTTATAAGTATTGCTCACAGTTCATTTAAGTTCCGGTTTTTAAATGAAAGCTTTTAAGATTTCAAAAAGATTTATATGTTCAGATTTTTATAATAAATTGTTTTAATTTTTCTAGTTAAACAAAAATTTGACATTTCTTTTAACTATCCAGAAATACCATGTTTTTGGATATTTTGATATTTATCATCGAAATTTTCATATATGTAATAAAACTACATGAAAATAATTCTCAGTGGGTGTTATTTAATGAACAATGGTTATTTTCGCAGTTGAAATCCAGTTTTGGCACGACATTTAGGAGAAATAAGTTTCTTATTTCTATTAATTGAACAGAAACTTTATTTGAAAATCGCTAAAACAATTTCACAGTTTGGCCTATTTTTCAATCAGTTGACTTAACTTTTCACGAAATTCGAGTTTTGATGTTTTCTTAAAGAATGCGCTTCATTTCTTTACGGAAGTAACTAAGAGCTTATTTCTTATGATTCTTTGCTCTTATGATTAGTAAATTCACACAAATTATTTATTGTTCCTGCAGTTTTTTTCAAGAAATTGCGAGTTTTGCTATTGTTGATGGAATACGCTGAATTTTTTCACGAAAACATTACAATTATTATTTATTAAATATATGAAGAATTTTTATTTAAAAATTTAGATATTAGCTATTTTTTGAAGAATAGGCTTAATTTTTTACAGAATTAACTAGAAGGCCCACAAAAAAAACAAAAGTATCTGTGCAATTGACCAGACCTATATATTCTTATGTATTTTTCGACGCTGAATCCGAATTTGCAATAAAAAAGTAGGGTCCAGCTACTTTTTTATGGGGTTTTGCTCGAAAAACCTCATTTTTTACGGTTTTTTCATGGTTTTTTTTAATTAAAAAAAAATAAGAAAAATTTTATTTTTTTGATTTCAGAATCGAATTCTACGGGAAAAAATACATCGAAAACCATGTTTTGATTTTTTTTTTTACAAAAATTTCAACCCACCATACGGCGATGAAAAGGCAGAAAATCGCGAAAAGTGAACATTTGCTTCAAATTTGATTAAAATGACATTAAAATCAAGTTTTACGATTTTAAACCGATTTATAAACATTCAAAATACTTTACTGGGACACGCTTTTGACCTCTTTCTGAAGATGTTTCTCTCTTCATCAGCCAGCAGTAATCTGCCAACATATTTATACCCCATCGTCCTTGAAATCTGCGTTCAAATTCCTTCAAGTCTTGGTGAAACCTTTCTCCTTGCTCTTCACTAAAGTCCCCGTTGTTCTCAGGAAATTGATCAATATGTGAATCAAGGAAATGAAGCTTCAAGTTCATTAGGCAGTCCAGTTTTTCAAAGTTGCGTGCCATTTTTTTTACAATAGTTTTGAAATTTACGTCTTTAGTGTTACCCAAATATTTTGTTGATACATCTTTAAAACTAGACCATGCTGCTTTCTCATTATCTTTCATAGTTCTTTCAAAGTTTTCATCTCTAAATAGAGTACGAATTTCAGGTC
>NC_046658.1:175663137-175694837 GCF_010883055.1 Belonocnema kinseyi | reverse complement strand
AAATTTAACTATTTTGTAGAATTTTTGTTAGTTTTGTTTCAAAATTAATTTCTTTTAACTACAAGAAAATTAATCTTTTTTGTCGAAAATTTAACTATGATTAAACATTAATTTTTGTATAGAAAAATAGACTAGGTGTAAACTATTAATTAAAATTAACGTTATATTTTATAATTATAATATCAACATTAATAATACATAAATAATAGTAATAATATTCATACTATATACACCTAAAAAACATAACTTCGAAATCAACTCATGCATGATATGAAGAATCACACGAAACATTAAATTCGCGAATTTCTTCCATTTTTTTCAAATGGGGATCGAGATATAAATAGAAGACCACCGAAGTCTTCCGAAGCTATCAGATCGGCAATCATCGTACAGCAGAAAACCGAAGTCGAATCGTGCATTTTCGGCTTAGACACGAACTCACAGTGGTAATCATGCGCCTTCTGTTTTGCGGCTCCCAAACTGTAGGCATGGTGGGGGTAAATTTCATCCACGATCTGGTAGCTCTGGACTGTGCTCCGCAGGCAGCTCGCTAGGGACGGGATTTGGAGTGGGGGAACCAAAGTACACTACAGAATTGCGGAATTCACCGTAACAGCGCTTTTCAGGACAGTAGCACCATGGAAACTTTATTCTACGGACATCGTATTAAGCCCAATATTAAAGGGGGGGGGGGGGTATGAAAATTCGTCACATGACTCTTCAAAACGGTCTTTACATCATCACTTTCTGTCACGAGGGATGGAGTAGGGATAAATTTTGACTATTTATATGATAATCAACTAAATTCTATTATCTTTGATTATCAAATGGTTGAAATTGAGCGAAGTTGTTTCGTGCTGAATAAATTTAAAAAAATCTTATTCGTGCAAAGCTTAAAGAACATTATTAAAAATTACAGGTATATTATGTTATTATATTTACCAAATGAATTAAATATAACCACCAAGGAGAAGATCAGGGCATACTCAATCCTCATCTTTCCTAATTCTTCAAAAAACTGATTGATGTTCGAATGAAGAATATGATCAGAAATATATGTAACGATGATTCAAGTGCTTTATTAGATTATGTGATGTATGATGGAGACGATATCTCTTAACTTTCAGGCGTCAAGTATGTCTTCATAAGATATTGACCTTTGATAAGAATCAGTTTCAATAAAAACAAACTGTATTTGAAAACTGTTTTTACGCATCTAGTTTATTTTAGACGATACTAAAAAGACATGCCGTATTTTAAAGTTTCCATAGTTTTCAAGGTAAGACAAGACCTGCCGAATTGAACTGATGATCTTGGGTCTTCTACTCTCTTAATGTGAATTATTGAAAAATTCACTGATTGAAATAGTAGTTAGTCTGTAGATAGACTTTAGATAAAGTAGACTGATTCACTGATTATTCAGTGATTTCGGACTTATGCACTAATCAGTTCAGTAACACCAGAGTGAATCATGTGAAGCATAACCTTTACATTTTTAAGTTAAGAGTTGTTGTTACCCTTTTATTTAAGTAGCAAGAAAGATTCCTTGATGAAATCATTTTCTAAATTTTCGGGCTGTAAGTTTGCTGAAGTAACTGCAGAATAAATATAATCTAAATCGTATAGGAAGTACTTATTTAACGGGGTTGTACACAACAGTCCAATCTTTAAATTAAAGTAATATGTGAGGTTGTTTGTCATTTAAAACCATCGGAACTTTTCACCTTTTTTAATATTTTACCATATTTATGTGTTTTAAGTTTTTACTATCATTCTTTAATTGAATGTACTAAAATATTTTTTTACTATGATTGCTAAATTGACATGGTGCAGTGCTGCCAACCCTCAAATGTGGTTATTTCACTGAATCAATAAGTAGCTTTTCACTGATTGTCAGTGACACATTTCTAGCTATTTGAATCAGTGAAATTTCACTGACAATCAGTAAAATTTTACTGATTCAGATTTAGAGTATGAAAACTGAAAATCCTGGAAATTCAAGGCCTTGCCTTGGACTTGGTTTGGAGCCTTGAGTTTTTGACTGTCAGATATGGGAACTCCAGCATTGAAATAAAATACTCTAATCTGAGAATCTAGTCTTCCCAAAAGGCGGCCCTTCTCTGCAGGCGTCTTTTATCTGCAAGCTGGCCCAAAATAGAAATTTAATTTTTTTATATTTTTGAATTAGCGATATGTAAATACATGATTTAGAACCTACAAGCTGTCATGATTCCCGCGATATATAATTTGTGTGAGAAAGTTGAAGAATTGAAGACGCTTTATGTAAAAAACAGACCGAGTCGATTTAAAATCAATCAGGTTCTAGTTTTACACTTAAAGTCGCAGAATTTTTTTGAAAGTTTTAAAATTAATACAATGGCGGCGGTCATTCTGAATTAATTAAAAGTTGATTTTTTCTAAAAATCCACACTTATATTACTTGATAATTATTTTTTTAATTTCTACTGCGTGATAAGAAAGATATCTTGTAAGGTTTATATAGACTTGATAAATTTTGTTCCCAGCAGATTTCGTCATACAATTAAATTTTTTACTTATTCTCGAAAGCAAACAGAGATACGAAAAAATGTTAAGATAAAAGTTTGCACGCCCAAAAAAGTTCTATTAAAAATACATCTAGTTCTTTTGCGATATTTTTCATTGTGTACGAAAAAAAATTAAAAACTACATTTGTAGGGAAAAATATTCTTCCGGCAATAAAAAATGGTTCAGTCTGCATTAGGCTATTTCTATGCTTTCCCTATAGAAGCTGAAATTGTGAAAAAATATGGTAAAAATAAAAAGGTTCGGTTTTCCCAGAAGATCTTTTTTTTCTGCAAATTATAAAAACATGAAAAAAGTATTTTTGGAACACACCACTGTTTCGATTCTTTCAAATATTTTTGAAAACTTTCTCTAAAAAGCGCAGACATCCTATCAGCATTATTCAAACAAAACAATTTTTAATGCCGAGCAAATCCTTGTATCATAATAATATTATTTTCCAATTTTTCACGTAACTGATAAAAGATATCGCAAAATATAATACAATAGAATCTCAAAATAAAATATTTTTTAATTTTGTAAAAAAAAGATTTAAGAAACAAATATTTAAAAAATGCTTTAAAAAAAGTTTTATAAAAATAAATTTATAAGAAAAATTTAATGAAAAAAAAACGATGTAATAAATGTAATGAAGAAAAATTGTTGGAACAATTTTCAAGAGAAAAAAAAGGCTTAAACTTTCTGTCGGTAGTGTAAACAGAATTTCTTTTCTGTAAATATTCTATTCCAACATGTCAACCATCCTTTGTAAAAGCATTTACAAATGCTAACTTATTAATAATTATAAATTTTTATTACAAATCATTTCTTAAATATTTTTACAGTGCATTTAAATATTCTTGTTATGATGGAATTTGCTTCCTAACTTATAGCCACAATCATGCCATGAGAGCATTAATTTATTCCCCTTTCCTAAGTGATCAAAAAAGATGCACATCTCTTCGAGGAAACTCTAGCACACAATACAAGGACAAGGTAAGGCCTTGAATTCTCAAGGCCTCGAAGGAAATAAAGCTTAAATTGCAATATATAATTATGTACGTCTGTACTCTGCTGTATTTTAGCGGAAACTGTACGTGGCCTTGTTCGGATCAACTGGCATGGGCCAAAAATGGCTTGTAACGCATATGCAGATTATTGGCCTTCTATGGTATGAGCAAACTATTAAGGGCCTGAAAAATGTTTCTAAGGTTTGTTCTACTTCTAAAAATTATTATAATAATAAACTAAAACTAATTGTTTCACTGTTTTTTCTCTATTATGGCCTAGCGTACAAAATATTTAGAAGAAAATATTGAATAAAAATATTGATATGATTGATGCACATAACAATAGCTCTAATCATCGCTGAAAAAAAGTCTTCTCTGACCTGCGGCAGCAAGATCTGGGCTCTAAAGAAGAAGGCAATGAGGCTTGATAATGCAGGCTTTATTTAGATTATATTTAGCACTTTTTTTTTATAAAGTGATTTGATGTATGCCGAAGTTCTGGTTACAGATTACTTTTAAGATTATGCAGCGGCTTGCTGTTAGCCTACGGTCTAGCTAACAACTAGTTTCCAAAACTTAATGGAGCTTGTTTTCTTTATGTCATACTTTGAAATAAACCCGCTCTTTGTTTCGAATCAATGATTTTGCTGTGATCCAAACCATATCAAACTGGACAGAGGTGTGGCGTAATAAGGTACCCCTAACAGATTCTCGACTTAGGGCCAACCTCCACAAAACTCCAAAACATTTTTTTATATTAATCATAAATATTATTTTCAATGCCGAACAGAGAGAGTGCGTTTAATAGCAGATCAGAATGACGTGTAGCGGGAGAATTATTTGCAGATATTATAAATAAAAATATTATTTTATTACATTATTAATATATTATTATATATTTTATTAAACTTTTACTCGGGTCGCTCACTTCCTGATGGTCAAGAAAGTTTCTTATAATGCGACAGGTGTTTAATAAAACCGCATTCTGAGCTGCTGCCAGTACCCTACTGACTCCTAAATGTTCAAGATTTTCAGTGCATTTTGCGTGCTCATTGCTGTAGACGAAATCACAATGAGATGAATAGATGAATTGTTCACATTCCTTCATATGGTCTTTACTTCATGCCTTAACTCGCTATACTTGTGGATTTTGGTTGTATAGGTTGACTCCAAATTTCAGTTAGGCGGCCAAGCAATGTCGATGATGTACACTCTTTCACCTTTTTTTCTCGCATCACGATGTCAGGTCGATTGGTTCGGATGTAATGATCCGTTTGAATAGTAACATCCCAATATGAGATGTAATCTTCGCTTTTTAAAACGAGCATTGGAATGTATCTATAGAAAGGCATCCATTGTTTTAAGAGTCCTAGGTTTAGGGCAAGGTGTCGATGTATAATGCCTGCTACATCATTATGTCTGTGCGTGTATTCTCTCTGAGCCATTACGCGACAGCTATCAATAATGTGCTTGATGGATTCGTTGCTATCTCCACATAATTGGCACCGGTCAACCACGTCTTGATTTAACACGTGTTTGCGATATTTCCTGGTGCTCACAAACTTGTTCTGTATCGCAATGACGAATACATCCATCTCTGGATGCCGAACACCCTTTTCTAGCCAAATATTGGATGCCTCACTATCCACTTCATTTTGATCTAACGTTTTGGGGAGCTCGCCATGAATGGGTTTCTGCCTCCATTGTAATTCTAATTTCTCTATGGTTTCTACCCTGATATTCAAGGCTCCAGCTCGCAACTGTATAATTTGTGACTCACGCCGTTTTTTGACATCTACAACGCCTCTACCCCCTAAATGTGGTCGTAGAACTACTCTTTCAATTGCTGAATTTCTGTGGTGCATTAAGTGCTTCGTTTTTTTCACGCGAACAATTCTGTTTACCTTTTCAAGGTCGGTGTTAGACCATTTTATGAGCCCGAAGGAGTACGTGAGAACAGGGATGGCATATGTGTTGATTGCCCTGATTTTTTGCCGAGTTGAGAAAAATCTTCATAATTAATCTGAGTCTCGTAGTGAAGGCAGTCGTTAGGCTTATATTAACTATCGTATGTTAAACACCCTTAGGTTTAAGAATACCCAGATATTTATATGATTCGCCTGTAGCTATTGCCTCGATGTCATTTTCGAACTTGTTCTTTAACTCTGCGGTCCCTAATTCCCCTCTGATTTAATGCACTGTTTTACATTTATCTAGTCCGAACTCCATGTGGATATCATTAGAAAACTGTTTTGTGACATCGATCACTTGCTGCAGTTTCTGGGCGAAACTAGCGTACAGCTTCAGGTCATCTATGTAAAGAAGATGGGTCGCTTGATGACCATCCTCATTATCATGAATTCTAAACCTATGAGACATGCTGTTTAGTGTTTTGATCAATGGATTCAACGCTAAACAGAACTATAGTGCGCTGAAGGAGTCTCCTTTAAATATACTCATCGTAAAGCGTATTGATCTACTTATACTTGGTTGTCCATGATCAAAATTCTTGATTCTTGTACTCCAGAGCCTTATCGAATGGCTTAGAAAGTCAATAATGCGTGGGCAAATTTTGTAAAGTTTTAAGACTTCAAGCAAATAGTCATGCGGCACGGAAGGAAACGCATGTTTGTAGTCAATGTATGCCATGTGTAAGTTTCTTTGATGCGTCTGGTTTCTTTGGTGACATATAAGTAGTACCCTGGGGCATAAAGCCTGGCATCATAACTGGGTGTTTAATGGTCTTCTGAAAATACCTTGCCAACGCAAGATGCACACTCGTCAGGTACGTATACCCGGAGTTGTGTACCATGTCCGGACCTGGAGCTTTCCACTTACTTGCCCTTTTCAAGACCGCTAAAACATTTAAAGCTGTGATGTTTGTCAGTTGCATTTCAGGGCTATTGCTTGCCCTTGCTTCCTCCAGTTTGAACCACGCAGTGTCCAAATTGCATCTGTTCATTTTTCCCTGAACACCCGACTAGTAGTTAGTCATATCTTCCAATGGAGGGACTTCGGTGTCATACTGGTTATTTGGCTTTACTCTGATATCACGATAGAACCTTCTTTTATCTGTCTGAAAGTTTTGATTTTGTTGCCTCTGTGCACAACTTTTCTTGTACCGACGCAGTCTGGCAGTAAGAACATCAAGTCTCTGTCGTTGAGAGTCTAAAATTTCATCCAATATCGCTGGTGTTAATGTCTCCATGTGCCGAGGGTGGATGATTTTAGCAACATCGTTTATTAGTTTTCTGGTTATATCGAGTTAATCGACCCAATTTGCACCTTACTTTGCTGACATCCATATCCAACCTGATCTTTCATGGTGGATCTCGATCCCTTGCTGGGGCAAAAACTGCATTTGCAGGTCTAGTTTTCAGGGCCAACGGTGCTGTAGTTTTACTGAGATTTTCCTATCCATATCATCGTTAGTGATAACCAGATGTGGTTTTAATGAATCTGATACATAATATTCCTTATCCATAGAACCTATGCCTTCGGCATCAATCAAGTCTTCATTGTCCACATCTTTCAAGGCAAGTTCATCAATGGAAAGCTGCTGTTCCCCTTTACTTTGATAGCAGCATTTCAACAGTCGAAAGCAGTCTGTTTGCAGATATTGAGCGTTTTTGATCTGCCAGATTTTGCTCATTTATTTTTGTGGCTAGCTCTGGGTGTTTGAGTAAGAAGAGTCTATGATGTGCTCTCCTCATAGTTTGCCCACATTTCTTTGCCAAAAAATAAAGGCGCATAACAATTCTGTTCATATGGTATGTCCATTTTCGTCGCTTTTTTTGGTTGCTGAAACTATGCTTCTGCCTCTAGTTGTATAAGGCCATCCACCTCTGGAGGATGTGGTGGTACTGGATCATCAGTAGGTTCAGGAAGAACGTCAATTGCTCCTGCTTGACCGTTTGACGCGGCTTTCTCTAACTGATGTTCATTGTCGTCGTTTTTCCACGTCAAATCAACCTGTTGTTTAATCTCCATTGCTCGGTCTTCTGTAAGATGCAGATTAGTCCTGATGTCCTTCACCTTAGCGATAAGATCTCTTAGTGCGACTTTTGTGTATTAGGATACTTTGCAGCAAATCGTGTTCTTAAGTTGTAGCCTTTTTCTATTTTCGTTTCAAACTTTGCACTTTCGTAACAGAGACGCACCAATTCCTCTTTCATTGTGGTATTCCAATTGAAGTTCTCCCACGGTATTTCTGTCGAGGTGGTTGGCTGCAAATACCTAACGCTAGCCATAGCATCCTCAGCAGGCAAGGTTGATGTTCCACTGTTTACCGTTTGTCACAAATGTTCTTGTCGGCCAGCTGTTTGACAAGTGAGATCTGCCTGACCATCTAGTAGCTCACCATCGCCACTGACCCGCATGCTGTGACCCCCAGCTGTGGTTATAGGGACGCTCTGACGTTCATCGTCAAGCGACAAGCTTTTAAAAATCTTTAGTATGCTCTCCATTTTTCATTGATTGGTTTTGGTGTTCTACATTCGTGGCATGGGAAACCCTGTCAGTAGCAATGCTACCGCCAAACTAGCCGTCAAAGTCATGAGAGGACATATTGAATGAAGCCTAGTTTTAACCCCATCATTGACGATCTGGGTTGCAGTCAAGTAAATGATGGGGAGACCTACAGCTTAGGGTCGGTTCTGAACCACCAGAACCTCGGTAAAGGTACATCGAGAAATTTCCAGAGCAACCGGCCCAGGGATCGAACCCCGGACCTCTGTGGTGAAGTCCGAGCGTCTAATTAACTAAGCCACCGAGGCTCTCTATTATACTATTATTATTATATATATATAAAGTTTAATGTTTAGTCTGTGCTGCAGCATAACTAATTGTTTTGTTGCAAGAAATATTTGGGCCTTGTTAGCACCACTTTTAAAATTGAACAGAATAGGGCAATTAACAATTTTCATGAGTGAAAAAAAATTCTGCATATGATTTGGACATGCTGAGAGAAAATATATAGTGACTTCGTGAATGTTTTCAACTGAAATGATTGCTAGAGATTGATCAGCGACTAAGTGCAAGCAGTGTCGCGGAATGTTCTGTGTGAACAGGCAATAGGGAAATACTTGATTAATCTACAAAGCTACACCCCCACCCCCTTTAAGCCGTCTAATACACTTTCCCCTCTCACTTTTCTCATATCAATTCCTTGAACCCTGATGGTATATTGAGGCTAGAACCGAGTGAGTTACGCCTAACCCCTAAGCGACTCGGCTTGGTGGAATAATAATGAAACTAATAATACAAGGTTTTTATGACATTTAATAGGATTTCGCAGAATATCAATGGCCTCAGTGGAATTTCAGAGGATAAAAAAATAGTGTACAGCGGTTCAAGGATTTCAGGTAACAGTATGTTATCGAAAGTGCTGGTTAGCATACATTGTAAGCCTTATCTACCAGTTTCAAAACCACCATAGCAACATTAGAACGTTAAGCGTAAACTAAGCCCTTCTTTAGGCTAAAATACAGATATTGTCCATCAGACATATAAAGGCAGAAAAACAGAGGGATTATTTTCTGCTGCAGCTCATTGTTATGATCTCGAAATCAGATTATGGTTATCGGTAATTTTGATTTTTCAGACCTAATTCACAATCTAGGTCTGACCTTCACGATATATTTACGCTACGCTATGACAATGCTCTTTATTAAAGAATGCAATAATGAATTTTCAAATTTACATAAATATTTAATTTTAGGAAATTATAGGTAAAAAATATGTTAAATTAAACGATATAAAATCATTATATTGTACAGTTTTTAAATTAGAAGTTATGTTATTTTTTATTTATATTTGTTACAAATTATTTAATTTTTATTTATTTGTCAGAATGCAAAACTTTTACTTACAAGTTTAAAGTTGTTAAAATAGAAAAATTAAAATCGTAAGTTTCAAGGTTTAAATTTAGCACTATACAATTTTAGCGATTTAAGGCTTTCTACTTTAAGAAAATCAGTTTCAAATTGTTCGTTTTTAATATTTATTTTAAAATTGCTTATTTTAAATGAAAACTTAAATATTGATTTCGTTCTCAAATTTTTTTAATTGAACAAGTTAAGAACAAAATATTTTTTACTAAAACAATATTTGAATAGGACTTTCAATTTAATTAAAAGGTTTTGGTGGTAAACTGCAGTTCAGTTTTATAAATTAGGAAAGAATTCATATTTACAATTTATTTAGTTGACAAGTTTTTTATTAAAAATTACAAATTTGAGACACTTGTGTTGTCATAACTGGAGAAAAAAACAAGTGACCTTATAATATTACTGCGAGAGACCCGAGATCAGAATGCCTGCACGTATCCAGGTGAATTTAGAAAATTAAATTAAACGAATGGAGAATTTTGATTCATACATGTACTATTTTAAAACTATTTGTGACTGGTCTGTAGTTCCCCGTTGGAGTCGAAGAGATTTCTTCTCTGGTTAATTCTTCAACCGCACCGTTGTTCATGTTTATTTTCACTCGGTCTCCAAATGAATTTACACATTTATTGTATATTCCACGCAAAACCATTTGTCTATTAAAATTGTCCAATATAGCATACACATCGCCATTAGACGTTGATAATACAGTTTGAACTTCAGTAGGCATTGGTTTCGGGAGATTTTTTTCTCTCAATTCAATTGAGGAATCAGAAGGAAAAGCGTGTCTTCGAAGTTCGAATATCAATTTCGCATTATTTTTGGGAATAAGTCGAATAGATCTAAGTTTTTCAGGTGTGAATCCGCGCACGATAGAAAAATATTGCCTGCCAAGAGGAGACCTGGACCTGGCACGAAGAAGAGACTCATGAGGTGAAAGAGACCCGGCAGAAGAGGGTCCGGAAAGAGGGAGAGTCTTTTCTGGGGAACATCTGTCTGGAGAATTCGAAGGTCGGCTTTCAGGATTTCCGGAAATAGGAGCACCATTCGGCAAACAGTCAAATTGTGACCTTAATTCTGAAACAAGAAATAGATTACATTTTTATTAGTTCAAAATTGCATGCCGTTAGATCATAAGATAATTTAATAAAGTGGTATGACGTTTTATAAACACAACAATTAAAAATTTTGACTTTATTATCCTACACGCATTAAATGGCGATTACCAATTATAGCCTTTTCAAATTAAACGTGTCAAACGGATCGAATCTTAAAGAATCTCTATTTGTGCAAAGCTTGGAAAAATTCAATAAAAATATAGGTATATTATATTATTATATTCACCGAATAAATTGAGAATAACCGCCGAGGATAATACAAGAGTACTGGAAATTAGCATCTCTCTAAATTTGGGGGAAAACTGAGTAACCTCTTTTGAGAGAATTTAATCCACAATGTAACTAAGGACTATTCAGGTGCCTCATTAGCTTAAATTTATAATGTATGATGGAGACGTTATCTTTAAATTTCAGATGCCAAACATTTATTTTTGACGGATTTACATTTCATAAAATATGCTTTAAGAATCAGAAAAATTAATTTAATTTTTTTATAGATTTGGTCTTATGGTCTAAAAATCTCTTAGTAAAAAAGAATTTGTCTTAGGGCAAAAGTATCGTCCTCTAATTTTCATTTGCAATCACGATCACCGTAACCCCTGTCTTAAACTTAAGGTGTTTACGTCCCACTACGTCGAATTATTATTTGTAATATTATTCATATAATGATCTAAATTCAAGAAATTATTTACGTGAATTTTAAGTACTTATTAAAAATATTCGACTACTCATTCCGAATTTCTCGAAGACGAGACACTGCGAAAATGATATTAATAAATACAGTAGAAACTCGCTTATTTAGGCTTACGAAGATCTGCTCTGGTTGGTTAAGACAAGTTTATATGTATCTATAATGCATAGGGCTCGGATAAGACGGGTTAACTATTTTTGTTCCCGCCTCGGATAATCGCGAATTTGGAAAAAGCAGGCTTGGATAAGCGATCTTCTACTGTAGATTGAAAATAGCGATATTAAGCGTCTGAGTAACTAATTAATTATAAATAGATTTAGATATAAAATTTAGAGCCAAATTTAAAACTCTAAATACAAAACAAATCATATAGGATAATACGAAGTAAAATGAAACATTTAAAATTAAAAATTCTTGATCTGTGCTGTTGATATTAGAGTTTTATCCTGTTTAAAAGAATAAAGATTATCAAAAATTGATTCATATGAAACATTATTAAACAAACTTTTAAATAAAAATTTGAAAGACGAAACAGAACGTACGTTCTTCTTTATATTAAAGGCTAACTTGGACTGAAAGAGGTAAGAACGTAAACTGAATAAGACTTAACACAACATTGTTGTCGCGACAGTCAGTAATATAAGGTTACTTAAATTTAAAGTGACACAGATAGTATACAGTCGGGGTAACAGTTATTGGTAATATACTTAATTTATATGAATTACGAAGTACTAGAATCATAACAATAATAATCAATTATTGATAACAAAAAGAGTCTAAAAACATTAGATCTTAAATTAAAGAATCTTATACAGGGTGGACACGCTGGGGCTTGCATACATGGCGAATCAAATGCTATCCGAATTACACAATAGCAGGGGAGGAGCCATTATACAGGGGTATTTTTATATCTCGCGTCTTTAAAGTTCCATTCAGATCGGCCATTCGGTCAAGTCCGTGCATCTTGTGATACATAGTAATTACAAATAATAAAAGTGATTTATTAATAATGAAATGAGACATGTGAACTGAGAAGTCAACTTCAATTTTTTCTGTGCCAATAACATTATGGAATGTCTGCTGAGTGACAAATACTATAAAATAGTAATAATATTCTGCGCTGCCAGTGAGCGAAGAGTGAATTGTGTTTACTACTTATTTACGGCATTAAAACGGGTATGTTATGAATAGACAGGATATGTTTTAAATAAACTGAATAAATATTACATGCGTAAACTTTAGATTGGCATTACCTACATTTACTTACAGCGATTAGGGCAAACAGGTGAATCAGAACAGAACGTCGAAATAATGACAGATCGGCCCGGCATGTGTATTATGCTTTCGATTGATTATTCTTTACCAAAGAAATGTTTGGTGGTTTTGTATGTCTATCACTGACAGTTTCGGAAGCGATAATTTAAATAATAATGACTTATTAGCCCGAATTTTAATTGATACAATTTTTAGGGATTTTTTTCATTTCAGAAAATATTTTCTCTGGACCTCTTCTCAAAATTTGGTTTGATTAACCAATAAACTAAATTAAACACTTGTTGGTGATAGGATTGTAACAGTAATGATTCTAGAAGAGAAATTTTAAGCCGATATTTACATTCAAATTCTTTTTTTTAATTATTATATTTTCGAACTTGCTATATCTGGATCTGATTTCCAAATTGGGATTTGATTAGCAACTAGAATCAATTTTAAGTAATTTTGATGGTATCGGTGTATCAAGAAAAAAAAATCTCGAAGCAATTTAACAAGCCCAAATTTTAATTAATAAACCTTTTATGTATTTTTTTTTTAGAAAATGTTTTCTCTGGACCAACTATTTCTTTGAATTATTGTATTTTCGAAATTGCTTTTTTGCATATTGTTTACAAACTGGCATTTGATCAGTCCCTACAATTACTTCTTTGTCAATTTAATGGTATAGGTTATCAGAAAGATATCTTGAGGCAATTTAACTTGTACAAATTTTAATTAATAAAGTCATTAGGGAGTTTTTTATTTTAGAAAATACTTTCTCTGACGCCATCTTAAAATTTCATTTGATCAATCGATAATTAATATAGGACAACCTCCAATGGAAAAGATAACATCTAAAATAAAATTTACAGAGTTGGTGTCTTCACTTCTAACAGAATAATTTAAAGTTGAACTGATCCTTTTTTGGATACACCGATACCTTCAAAACTACTTAAAATGGATTTTAGGTGCTGATCAAATGCCAATTTGAAAATCAGATCCAGATATAGCAATTTCGAAAATAGTATGATAAAAAAAATTGGAGTGTAAATATCGGCCTAAAATTTCTCTTCTAGATTTATTACTGGTACAAGCCTATCACCAACAAGATTAGTAATTTTAGGCTGATCAATCCCCAGACTTGGGATAAGGTACAGAGATAAAGATTTTTAAACAATGTTTATTGAAATATAACAAGCCGAAATGCACTAATTCCATCTGCATTTCCTGATGTGCATTTCTTCTAGAATCGACCAGTGAAAAAAACATGGTAATCAATTATTAAATTCAGAAAAACTACTACCAAACATTTCTTTGGTTAAAAATAATCAATCCGAAGTATAATAAACATGCCGGGGAGATCTGTCATTATATCGAGGTTATGTTCAGATGTGTTCAAACACACACAATGATAAAATGAAAATACTGAAAAATCCTTCCAAAAAACAATCCAATTCACTTGCGGATTATAATGTTGATTTCAAAGCTACTGTCTCCGTACCGTTTCACAATGGTTTGTCTTCTGAGGTTAAAAGAATTATTAATGATTTTAATATTCAAGCAACATTTCGGATTAATTCTCAACTAGATAAATTCATAAAATCAGGAAATGATTTTCTTGACATTTTTTAACTTACTGAATGTAGTTTATAAATTTTTTTTTAAATTGAGATAAATGTAAAGTATGTAATGAGAGCCCAGCACCCCTTCTTTCCTATCTGTCTCTACAAAAGAGCTTTTTACCCTACACAAATACTTCACTCCAAGGAATATTAGACTTGAGCCATATTTCAGATACTGCTATGATATGGCTATGATATGATAGTGTTGAAACTCAAGAATATTTACTTAAAATGTGGATATTATTCTTACAGATTAATCTACGACCTTAAAGTGATTATCAGCGAAATTTATGAAGAACGTGATGATAAGAAAGTCTCATTCTCTGTGGTCCTTCCTCCTGACGGCAAAAGATCTTGCCATTAGAAATTTATAGAAATTTTATCTCTTTAGCACTTTTTAGGTTTAATGCCGCTTTATACATCGGACCATTGTAATTTTGAAAAGTTTTTCTATAAAATTACATGTGTGCTCCAAGTCCGCCACCTGGGAAGTTAATTTATTTTCATTGGCTCAGAGTTTCTTGATGACTTCCTGAAGCTCTGGAAGTCCTGAGACATTGGTCGCAACAGTCGTCTCTAACGTAGTGATGCGACGATAGTTTTGTATAATATGGTGCTTCATGCTATTAATTAAAGTTACTAAGTTACTCTAAAATTTCTTCAATAAAGCTGTCGTATCCTTAAGGGTCGCCTCATAAATTTCCTTCCCTATTGATTTAATACAGACTTATTGGCCCCGGACTCCAGAATTGGTGTGGGAGTCCCTGGCTTGTTGAGGTAATCGGTAGCTGTTTGTTGTCTTCAATGCAGAATAAACTTTTCTTGCTTAAAGTGTTCGCAAAAGAAAATACGTTTGCAGTATACTGGAAACGGCTCACGCACGAGCTGTCCGTGCACACACCCAGAGCGCCATCCAATCGCGTGCAATCTGTCGCGCAGCTACGATGAGAGCTGGCTACGTACTATTCACCTATCGAACCGGCACTCAAGAAGCAGAAGTTTGCGACGTTGCCAATATTGGCGTGTTTACGGAGAGATTGTAGTGTTTATCATTGTGAAAAAGCCGGTTTTGAAAGCTATTTTAGAAAGTCGTATTTTTTTAATATTTCGGATGTCTCTGACAAGTTTCATAGTTATGTGCGTTCACGGATGGCTACTGCTTCGTACAGGAAACATACTGCACACGTATTTTCTTGGGCGAACACCTTTATGAAGCAATTTCGTTTGAGGCTAAAATTAAGCACGCACCGTGAAACCACTTTTTCAAGACCTTTTTACCTTGCCTCCTTCCTTCACACATACATTGTACACAATAGGCGTCAGTTAAAAACTCACGCGCCCAAAAAGTTCACAAATTGTAGTTTTCTGATAAAGACCGTTCAAACCACTTGAAAATTTCGGAACACAACTCTTTCTAGTTTATTTGTAACAAAAAATGTATACAAAGTTCGGTCGTATGTAAAAACTGTTAAGAACAAATATTCGAGCCTGTTAAACCACGTCACTAATCATGACAAGTGCCGTAAGTTTTTTGGATTTAGAAGTCATAATGAACCTTCAAAACTACACATCGTCTTCTTAATCTGAATAATTCCAAACCTAACTTAAACCTATTTATGGTAAGCGGCAATGAAAGCCCATATCTCAATCTACATCTATTTCGTCAATTCTCCTCCTATTCTCGGCTGATCCTCAAGTATCAGGGTACCTGCTTGAAATTCCTATAACTACTTCGTAGCCTCATTCATTAATCATCTAAAAAAATGTTTCTCTCATTTTATAGGGTAACTAAACTAAAATAATGATCAAGAATAAAATTTGTACTGTATTATGCAATTTAAGAATAAAAAATTCCAGTCCAAGGTACGAACATTATTGGCACAAACTTCTGATATAGTATAACTGAGTTTAGCAAAATATAGGAAATATTACAATTAGAAATACATTGATCAAATGCGAAGGGTGAGAAAATTGATAAAAATGATTTTGTCAAATCCAAGAGATAGCTTTAACAAAAGCACGGTTTATTTGAGAATATTCAAAATTATATAATTTCAATCAACTTTGATTTACGTACGTACTACTGTAAAACACTTTGACATTGGTTTATGGTTGCCCAATGGAGATGCCGCGATTTCTCGTGTAGTCAGTTCTTCAATTGCGCCGCTTTTCACGTTTATTTTCACCCGTTTTTCGCCTTGATAATGAATAAAGTCGTTAATAGATTTATATATTCCACGCAAAAGCAGTTGCTTGTTAGCATATTCCAATATAGCAAACACGTCATCATTGGATGTTAACACAATTTGTTCTTCTGTAGGCATTGGGTTAAGGACCTTATTTTTTCTTCTGACTTGAATTGGTTTATCAGGGGGAAAAATGTATCTTCGAAGTTCGAATATTAGGCTAGGATCGTTGTTGGGAATAAGTCGAATAGATCTAAGATCTTTATTTGATAATCCGTTTCTAAATTCCTGAGCCAGAAAAAAAGGTGGCTTAACAGGAGGAGAGCTGGGGCTGGCGCGAAAACAGGGCTCGACAGGTGAATGAGACCTAGACCTGATACGAGAATTCTCGGCGGGAGCAGAAGACCTGGCAGAAGAAGGTTTGTCAAGAGGAAGAGTCCTTTCTGGAGAATTTTCTTCAAAAAAATTACAAGGTCTCCGACGAGGAACGCCAGGAATGGGAGCGTTATTAGGCAAACATTCAAATGGTGAACTTAGTTCTGCAACAAGAAATAGACGATTACATTTTTTTTTAACATTTTCATCACGAAAGGTATTCGATTTCTGTAAAATTTTACCCTTTTCACTTTTCTTAAATGACCATATTTTGAGATCTTTGGAACACAAAAAACAGGTTTTCGAAAATATATCTGGCTGAGTTTTTTTTATGTCTCTCTGTGTGCCTTTACTTGAATGTCTGTACTTTTATAGTTTCCTAGCTCGATAAATTTCGGAAGAATTGATATTTCCGAAAAGCTTTAGGTACACTCTTTAAGTGTCCTAAAATGAAGGTTAAGTTCGTTAGCCAAATATTTCGGATAAAAATTTAAAAAGTACTACATTTTCAAAATTTATGAGACCACTGTTAAGGTATTCTTATCATGTATGATTGAGAACGTATTACAATTATCCGAAATTTGACACAACAGTTTTTCAACGGATATCCACGTCTTAAGACACCCTGCATCTGACAATTGAGAATTCAAATTTTCAAATAAACGAAGCAAAACACGAAAAAGAAATTAGAGATAAATTATAGCATCTGAAAAATCCTACAAATCTTGTAAACCAAATTACCAGAGACATAGCATTTACAAAACTCAAAAGAACAAACGAAAATGAAAATTGAAACCTAAACAACTTATGAAATGAAGAAAGCCAAAAGAAGAAAAAGTTACTTTTCGAACACCCTACAATATTGTCATAACGCCTTTTTGAATTTTCTTGAAAAATTAGAAATGCAAAAATAAACAAAATCTCAACTTTTCTACATGATGTATTTAAATAATAAAAAATTCTTGTAAATTTGAAAAATTTCGCAGTAAACAGTCATAGAAAAAAAGACAGCTTTAGTTGAATCTGTCATAAAATATAGGTTATTTGTTGAAAATAGCCAAACTCGGATTTTGTAAAGAAAAACTGTTCAAATAATAATGAATTTTTGTAAATTTACAAGGGGTAACCGCTGAGAGTCATAGGTAAAATATTTTTAGTTAATTCCGTTAAAAGGGTTGAACATATTCATTAGAAAATTGTTTATATCAGAATTTTTTCATAAAAGCTGAAGTTTTGTTTATTAATTTGTTTATAACGTAATAAGAAAAATGGTTAAAACTATTCTGATTTACTGGTAAAAAAATGTCAACTTTATTCTAAAAGAAAAAATTAAAACAACTTATTATAAAAAATCAAAACATAAAAACATTTCCGAAATTGCGAAAGCTTTCATTCAAAAACAACGATACAGAACGTTTTGAAAATTTAAAAATTTTGAAACATTTGGCACTATAAATCAACTGTGATTTATAACTAATTATGACTAGCATTGAATCATAAATTCATTTTTTCAACTAGGAATACAGTGTCAATGAAAAGCCTTCTTACAAAAACAAGCATCAAAGGATATTTATTAATATTAATATTATTTCTTGAATTACCACTTAAATATAATGTCTTCATCTAAAAATCAACTGAAACCTCTAAATAGTGATTATTTATTAGGCACGTGTCGTGTATGAACTTTTTTTTACAATTCGTTCTGATAAAATCGTGAAAATTCTGATTCCTGTAGAGCTGGAAAAATCCAATGAAAAGTTTATAAACTTATAATTATATATTATATTATTCTATTCACCCAATAAATTGAGGATCACAGCCAAGGATAAGAGCAGAGCATAGACAATCTTCATCTTTTATAATTTGAGAAAAAACTAATTAATTTTGTGATGAAAAATTTGTGCAACAATATAAGTAATGATTATAACAGTGCTAAATTACATTGTATGATGTTAACTATAGACGTTATGTCTTAGATTTTAGGCGTCAATGATGTCCTTCTGAGATATGAACATTTGATAAGAGTCAGTTTTAAGAAAAAAATATGTAGTTGAATATACAAATTCTATCTGCTCTTATGTATCTCATTCGTTTAACAAGATACTTACGAAACATTATGTATTTTAAACATTTGATAACGGAATATTTGTAATCGTATGAATTCTTCGATTTTGATAAATAGCAATAATTTTGACATCCATAACTTCCATTACAACTCATATAGCTGTTTTTCTAATTGATGAATTTCATTCTTTCACAGTTTTAATATGATGTATTAACAATCATTCAGAGTATAAATAATATAGAAAAAAATGAAATAATAATCGTGTAAACAAATAACTAGAACCTGAACATGTCAAAAAACTTGAAAATAAGAAGGTTTTAAATGCTCCCGGTTTTAGAGTTCCTAAAATCATATAAATAAAAACACTTAAAAAAGCTCTTGATGAAAAAAATTTAAAAGCTAACCTAATAAGTAATGGAAAAATTGAAATTTTTCAAATAATAAAATATTCAGGAGTAATATTAGACCTTAAGTTAACCTGAAACCCCACGTTGACGCAATTGCAAAGAAAGCTAAGATGATTTCTTTGGCCTGTAGATGCGCAATAGGGCGAAGCTTGGACTTGAAACCTATGATTACTTACTGTTTATATACATTGGTAATCAGAACCATAATCTAAAGGATATTCTACTTGGCAATCACTCGTGCTATGAACACAACACCAACAGCAGCTATTGAGGACATCCTGGAAATCCTGCCGTTGCACCTTTTCGCCATAAAGATTGCGTCAGCGAAAATTACACTCTTAGTTGGGAGCAACCTTGAAGATATTGAGATGACAAATCTACATAATATCGGTAATCACATTCTTTGTGAAGATAATATTCTTGCTATGAAAAATGACATGTTGAGGAAATCAACCTTCATAACACCCTTTAAGGTCATCTTTCAGAAATGGGAGGAATGAAATGCAATTTGTAGATGGCTTTTGGAGGAGCAAGCAAGATATTGTAAGGGAACACAATAATAGAGAATTCTAAGAATTTCGTATCTGGCTCATCTTCTAAGAGGACTGGTAAGCTCTGGAACATGGATAGAAAGCATATTGATATCGAAAGAGGGATGCTAACTGGACTTTGCCAACTGACATATTTCATTACATACTTTTTGAATGGGATGCACTGGTGGTCCTCAGAAACGTGTGCATACAGGATTATTTTTTTGAACCAAAAGTTTTTCGAGTCATCTCCTTCAAATCATTGTATGTCTGTTTGGTAAAAATATGGCACGGTATTAGCAAATATGTTCCTAAATCTAAATATCTAGTGTTGGACAAGAGTTAAAAGAAATAAATTCAGCAAGAACTGCAAAGAGCAGACTTTTCGTCGAGCTCAAAAATAAAAGAGTACCTTAAATTTTACCGGACTAAAATAACCGAGCAGACAGATTACGGTGTATTTTGGCAATAATAAAAATCAAAGGAATACATGTCGCTTATTTAAGAACATTTGAGCTCATACATAGAGCATGCAATTACATCAGCGTTAAATGCTCAATGCACCTTAGATGCTATATTAGATCATTTATTAGAGAAAGCAATTGAAACCTCTTAATTAGAATGCGTCGGATGTGGCGGATGCGCTATGAACTCTAGAAAACACAAAGAAATTATAAGAAGATTTAGAAATTCTTAAGAGAAGCAGTACATTGGGTTATTTGTGAGTATCATGGAACTGAACTGCTATTTAAGACCTTATTTGAGAAGCTGATAAGCGATTCGCAATCAGAGCAACATTGCTAGTTTTGTGAAGAAATCAGCAGTTTAAGAACTAAGAAGTAATTTCTTATAAGAAAATTTAGCTCAATATTTAATTATATTTCTAATTAACACACAGATGCTCAGGGACGAAAATATTTTACACAATTTATATTCTTTATCTGAATTAAAAATAACAATTGAATCGCGCCTAAGGCGCACGACTCTTCCTTTTCGATACATTAAAATAAAATTCAGCCAAAAAACATTTTTTCTAACTCAGAATTGATTTTATTCAAAACTCCTTTCTTAATCGTTGAAATTTCGGTACCAATGCTTATCTTTCCAAAAGGTTTTAACCTAAGTTTCAGAAGGTAATTGAACATCAGATTAATGTCAAAGAGTAAAGAACAAAAAATAACGATGTCATTTGGAAATTTTCCAGTCAAAAGTTTTTTCTAAGTCAATTAAAAAAAAAATGATGAAAAATGTTATTTTGATGTCTCAAAAGTTCAATTTAGTCCTTAACTAGATAAAGTCTCTTCAACTTTCGAAATTTGAAATAACATTGTTCATCTTTTTTTTTGTAATTGACTTAAAAAAAATGTAGACTGAAAAATTTCCAAATGACATTAATATTCTTTTGTTTTTTATTTTTCGACGTTAATCTCATGTTTAATTAACTTCTAAAGCTCAGGTTAAAACATTTAAAAAAAGTACGCATTAGTACCAAAACGTGAGGGATTGAGAAAGAAGTTTTTAATCAACTAAATTTTGAGTCCAAAAAAAATGTTTTTGGCTCAATTTTATTTTAATTTATATGGACCGTAAGACATAAAAAAAGAAGCTATGATTTAAAACTAATAATTATTGATTGTCGAAAAAAGGATGGATTTGTCCCAAATCATTATACAATACTTTAATATTTGCTTATCTTGTACTAATTTTTATTCTTATTTACTATAAAAAATGTATTATTTTAATCAATTCATATTATTATAATTTATAATATATATTGGTATTTTTTTAAAGATTTAGAGCAAAAATACGCATCTTAGAATAAAAAGGCTTTTTATCCATTCATCTATTGTCGCATCTTGCATAGCGTGACGCAAAAAGAATTCTTCGTTATTTTTTTTGACGTCTAAATTTAAATTATCGATTTTTCGCGAGAATGCAGTGAGTTTATATTAATTTGATTTTAACTGCAACAAAGTGAATTTATTTTCTAAGTTCAGAGTGTCTATGATTTTTGGTAAATAAACCTTCATTTAATAATAAATCAAACATTCTATAGATTGTTGTATTGTCTTAATTTGATTTTTATGTCCATAGAAGATCTGTGAAAAAACTTCATATTTTAATTTTATTTACCTTCGACTTGAACGTTTTTTTTATCAAACAAAGTTAGATTTATTTAACAAATATTGCGGGTAAGTAGGTATGCTAAATGCTTTATTATTTAGATCCATAAAATAAAACCTTAAACGCTTTTGAATTTAAGAGTTTTAAATTAATTTCGATGAACTGGAAACTTTACAATGCCTAACTTTTGTATTTGAATTGTTCAAAGATGTCTTGGTAAAAAAAATATATATATCTACTCAACGCTAGCATAATACTCTTGAATTAAGAATAAATTAATTAATTTGTGAATTTAAGTATTTGTTTAATTCTGAGAGGTTTTACGTTAAAAAATATAGCAAATTGGATAATTTAAAAGCATTATTGAACTGTGAAAATTTGAAATTATATTATTTCTGTTTTTTAATAATGACTAATTTCTTAATTCTTACTTACATGTATATCAACATTCAAAACTTTCACTTACAAGTATAAAATTTTTTAAATAGAACAATTCAAATCATAAAGTTCAAAGTCTAAATTGGGCACTCTGAAATTTTAAAGATTCATGGCTTTCTAATCCAAAAAATTTAGTTTCAAGCTGTTCATTTTTGAATATTTGATTAAAAATTGATTATTATAAATAAACGGTCCAAAATTTAGCCTAAAAGCAAAAAATTCTTTCTTCTACTAAAAATTGTATCATTTAAACAATTTTAAAATAAAACAGTTTAGCCTAAAACAAGATTCGAATAGGACTTTTCATTTAAGAAAGCCGTTTCATTATGGAACAAATTGACAATCGTCTTGTGTAACCAATTTTTGTTCAAGTTTTGATATGAGGACTACAGCTCGGATTTATGAATCGTGAATCCATTTATGTTCAAAATTGATCAAGATTCCTGGGCAGACTTTATTCTGCTTGGATCCCTTATTTCTTATTCGAAAACGAAAATTATTTGTATGTTTAAGGGCCTATCAGATCGCGATCTATGTGCCGCTAGAATTTTTCTAATATTAGATGAAAAATCCGGAAAAATTCTACTGTTTTAATTTGAAACGTTTATTGGCTAAGCGTGAAATTTTTCTATAAGCCTTCCAACGCGTTTTCAGAAATATTTATCGCTTTCTTTTTGAATGAATAATCACGTTTCAAGGTCAGTCATAAGTTTTAGAATCAAGAACCTTGATCACCTTAAAAAATACGTAGAACATTTGTCTTTGAATAATAAAAAAATTGTCAATTCAAATTTTTTCTGTTTTGAAATTTGTTGAAAGTATAAACTCTTACCAACAAATATGACTTTAAAAAAGATCTAAATTTGAAATCAAATAAAGTCGATAATAAACAATGGAATTGAGACTGGAAATTTTTCTACTTTACAATAAATTAAATTCACATACAAGGAAACACGTGACAAATTATTCCACAGAAACGACACAAATTGAAAAAATAACAGAAAATTTTTCTTTCACTCTAAGAGTGTCTGCATTTTTCTGGAATTTCGCTGTGTGCGTAATGCTTTATTTATAATTTAATTGCCTTTAAAGAAAGATAGTTAACACGATAGCTACTTTTCTATATTGCACCAATTTCACAACTTTTTTTATTTTCGATAGCCCGAAATCGAGATGTAATCGAGATTTAATCGCATGTAGATGTATAATTTCGCTTACTGACGCGATAAAAAATAATGTGTGAATCGTACGTGGACTCGAGAATTTGATTGAATTAAAGTGGATTGGAGTGGATTGAATTGGATCCGACTTGAATAACATGGAATTTTGTCAAATGTCCATGTTTTGAGACCTTTGGAACCCGATAAACGAGTTTTCACGAATGCCTCGAATGATTGCTTTTAGAAACTTACAGGTGCTATACTCCGTCGATCAGGACGTGTGAGTACTGGTTTCAAAAAATTTTAAGTGGCGATTTCTACACGGACGACAAAGAACGTCTAGGCCAGTCAAAAAAGATCGAGGATGTGGAATTGGAGACGTTACTCGGTGAAGAGCTATGCCAAATTTAAGATGAGCTTGCAGAATCATTGGGAGTTGGTTGTTTTAACCATTTCTGGACGCTTACATGCACTGGGAAAGGTATAAAAGCCAGGAGTTTGTATGCCGTTCAAGTTGAAGTCAAGAGGCGTGGAGAGAAAATTTGTTACTTGTGGACAGCTACTCCAACGGGAAAATCGGAAAGGGCTTCTGCATCGTATTGTCACTGGAGATTAGAAGAGGATTCGCTACGATAAACCTAAGCGCAGGAATTCGTGGGTTAAGCCCTGCCAATCACCAACATCAACATAAAAAATCAATATCCATTGATCGATGTTCATGCTCTTAAATGGTGGGATCAGCAGAGTTTAGAGTACTTTGAACTGCGATTGAGTCAAGCATCAAAAGAAAAACGGCCGTAAGGAGCAGAGACACGATAAAGTTATTCGTCTGCATGACATCGCTCAGCCTCTCGTTGCAAAACCTGTCAAAATATACTTAGAAGCACTTGTAACATTATAACAACTTGCTAACCGGGGACTGACTTTGTGTTTATTTATATTCTTTATTTGATTACTGCACTTGACTGATTTTAATAAGTGATCTTACATATACCAAAAATTGTATTAATTTTAGGTAATAATTCTGTCGAATTTTAAACTTCTCTGAAGGATATTTATTTTTATCTAAAGATTCGTTCAATCTGCGTTTACTTTATCCTTTCCAGTAAATTGCAACAATAAAATACATTGATTCCAATACTGATAGAATATTGAAACTAGCCCTAAACATCTTACAGTTACACTTGAAAATTATTTTCACAGCAAGAAAATAAATAGCTTTAATTTTTATTATGTTTCTTCGCACAGCAGGGTCCTCATGTTCAAATAAGGTGCAAAGTCGTAACGATAAAATACCATTCTTATTGAATTTAAATTTGGCTCATCTTATTAATAAGTCTAAACTTTATTCGCACAAAGAGGTCTTAACAATTAAGTTAAGTGCACAGTCGTTACGAGAAAGTGCAATTATATCTTACTTAAATTTGGGTTTTTATAAATGAGCTTAAACTTTATTTGTACAACGAGGTCTTAACATTTACGTTAAGTGCAAAGTCGTTACCATAAATTACAACTCTATTTTATTTACATTTGGGTACTGACTTTGTGATTCTCTTAGATAGTTTTAGATCCCATTTTTTCATCAATTCTCTTGAACTTCACTAGCACAACAAGGTCTTAACATTTAAATTAAGTGCAAAGTCGTTACAAGTTCTCTTCTGATTCTATTTTTATAAAAATTCAAAGTAAAAATGCCCATGCAATTTTAATAGCTAGCGTAGCCATGAACGACGATTTATCGTAAGATAAAGTGTAAAGTCGTTACAGTAAAATTGCGCACACTATTTCTTTCACTTATTTCAAATCCCCAAACTAAACTGCAAACACCCACAACGAGGTCTCCACGTAAACGTGGAGTGCAAAGTCGTTACAATAATAAACTTAAAAAAAACTGAATTCCCAAAGGCTAACGTCTCACTATCCGAATTCTGATGGATTTAGATAGTTTAGTGGACGGAAGTTTGTAATCGAAAGGAAGCGTCCTTTTTGAATGAAGCTTCCTCAATTGTCCTGGTAATTTAAGGAAAGAAAAGCGAAGATCAAAGAGACTGGTACCGGTATTGCAATCAATTTATAGTGTGCATTTGTGCCACGCTATCTCCACTCATTAGTTGATGGCGCGCACAATCGATCGTATGATCAGACGATTTCGTGAACCATCCCTTAGCTCTACCTGGCTGTCCACTGTTGAGTCATGAGGGTATCAATATAAATATTCTCCTGTAGTTTTATTATTAAATTCTAATTATGAATTCTTATAAAAATGCCAAAAAGGGGTGGTTTCGTGGATCGCTAAAAAAGAAGTCTCCATTTTTCGAAGATGTATCTGTATGCTGCCAGAAACATGTGAAAAAGTAATGGCTAGCGATATTCAATACTTTGAATGATCAACTGGTAACCATTTTTTTAAAATTAAACCGCAATTAAAAAACAGGCCCTTAAAATTAATGCACGCTCCCATAGTGAGTACTTCTTTCTATTGCTGAATTGTAAAAAAAGCAAACACGAGGACATTATTCATGATTTTCTCAAAGAAAAAGAAAAAAAAAGTGATGTATAAAAAGTTTTTCTCTCATTTCATTTGGCGCCGTATATGAATAAAAAAGCAACAACGCTATTGCTTCAAGTGAGAAAATAGGGGAAAAGAAGATATTTACTTCCTTTTACACTTTTCGCTACCATGGTATTGCCAACCTCCTTGACCTTAAGTCATTTTAGCAAGCAATCGTTTAAATATTTAGAGACAAAAATAAAAAAGGTATGAAGCTTAATCAAAACAACGAAGGATGGAAAGTCTATAGTTAATAACCACTATTTCTAAAAATTTAAAGGGTAAAGAAGAATCCTCGGCTATCATAAACATCTGAGCGATTTTCTTTACTGTTTAAATTTTTAGAAATAGTGGTTACCAACTATAGACCTTCCATCCTTCCGTTGAGTTCGTAAAAGATTGTTTCGTGCAAATGAAATCGTTAAAAATTCTTATTCGCGTAAAGCATGAAAAAAGTAGTTAAAATTACAGATATGTTATTGTATTTACCAAATGAATTGAGAATAACTGCCAAGGGTAACAACAGGAAATTGACGATCCTCATCTTCCTTTATTTACGCAAAGACTGATTAATGTCTTTATAAAAAACCTAATCCACAATATAGCTAAAAATAATTGTAGTGCTTCAAAATCTTGTATGGTCTATAATTGACACGTTATCTCTCAGATTTTAGGTGCCAAGAGCTTATTATTGAGATATTTTCATTTCATAAGAATAAGTTAAACATTTGGCGTTTTTTACGATGAGCTGCTCAACTGCTTATTAATTATGGTCGATAGAGCGTGACTATCGGCAATCCAAGGACTCTTTCAGTCGCTATGTAAAAAGTAATTGTCATATATATTATTGTTTATTTTATTAATACATTAGTAAATTTAAAATATAAAAATTAAATACTTCTACAGCAGTCACACCCAACATCGCAAATCAAATCACGCATGTGTACGAACCACGGCCTTTAGGTTAAGCGAAGGACTAAAAGATCAGATAGTGTAAGAAGCAAAAGAGACTTTGCGAGTTCACCTACTGCTATAATAGTTATCAATTAAAAAAAAAGAAAATATTTAAAATAGATTATTTCAAAAATTATAAAATTCCAGAAAATTTGAAATTTATTTATATATTATATGTTTACAATATAATACATGATTCCTGAAAAAAAACCTGCTGACCAATGTATTTCTCTAATGTAAATGATACACTTCTCCCTACGAGACTAGCCAAGAGTATTTGTCGGAGAATTTCGCTTTTTCTTACGTTTCTCAATAGAAGGAAAACGAGTATCTTGCTGACTAAATTTCATTTTCCTTACTGTGTGTGTTGATGAGGTTGATGATAATTTTGTTGTCATATTCAGCATTGTAATATTGTATGTTGCCAAAACTAACTTGCTTTTAAAATTCTTTTCAACTTATATAAATGTTTTGTTACTAGATACACCCAAGTAGTACCCGTCATTAACCGGGTAGCGGGATTCTTAAGTATCCGAGTACTCGATTAAAATTCCTATCGCTACTTCATAGCCGAATTATCTCTGAATGTATCTTATAAAAAAGTGTTCTTTGACTATCTAAAAAAATAGTTAGCATATTGCATAGGGTAACTAAACTAGAATAATGATCAAGAATTATATTTGAACTTTAATTTCAATATACGAATAAGTAGTCTAAGTCGAAGGTACAAACGTTACTAGCACATGCATAGAGTATAACTGAGTTCAAAAAATATAGGGAATATCACAATCAGAAAGACATGAATTAAACGTGAAGGGTGTTAATCAAGGGAAAAAAATCATGGTAAAATACAGGGTTTTCCAGGTGCGCGAAAAGTGCTCACAATAATTAAAAAACGAAAAATGTATTTCAACTTTTTTTCATTGACAGCAATCAAAGTTTTAACCTAGGGGTTAAAAAATAATGAATTCATAAATTTGTATCTCATGTGCTTCATATGATTCAACTTTTGTTCATACTTTATATGAAAATTCAAAACTTTGACTTAGAAATTGGGAATGTTTAAAATAGAACAATTGAACACGTAACGCTCAAACTTTAAAACGAGCATTCTGAAACTCTGATGATTCAAGGTTTACTATTTCAAACAATCCAAAATCAATGTATTTAATTTAAATATTTAAATTAAAAGTGATTCATTCGAATATGCTTTAAACTATTGCTGAATAGAGCAAGGAATTGTTTTTTGTTCTTAAAAGAAATAATTCAAATTTAATGGCCGTCTTGTGAAATCAATATTTCTTTAATTTCTCATAGTAGAACTATAGTTTAAGTTGATAACTCATGCATGAATTTATATTTAAATTTAATCAACTTAAACCGCTTTTTATATACATTTGTGAATTTAAAACGCTATCATTTTTTCGAATCGAATTTAAAACAAATTATATCATGTAATATGAAATTGGTAATATTTCAGATGATAATTTAGATTTTTCTTTAAAAGAAAAAATGAGGGGTAGCATAAGTACGGAAAGCAAAAGACGATCCCTGAGGGACACGTGAAAATAACATTTCCTCAGGGCGAGCAAGTTTTTTAAAACTGAATAATTGAAATAAGAGAATTGTGATTTAGATGCGTACTATTTTGAAACACTTTGAGACTGCGTTATAGTTGCTTAATGGAGATGCTGCAATTTCTTCAGTGGTCAATTCATCAATCGTACCATTGTAAATGTTTATTTTGACCCGTTTCTCGCTACTACAATGGGTTAAGTCGGTAATCTTTTTATATATTCCACGCAAAACCATTTGCCTGTTATAATAGTCCAATATAGCAAACAATTCACCATTTGCTGTTGATAATACAATTTGTTCTCCAGTTGGCGTGGGCTTAAGGGCATTATTTTTAGTCCTGACTTTAATTGTTTCATCATTTGGAAAAATGTACTTGCGAAGTTCGAATATCCGGTTAGGATGCTTGTTGGGAATAAGTCGAATTGATCTAAGATCTTCGGGTGTCAATCCGTTTTTAAATGCACGCGCAAGAGAAAAAGGACGCACGGCTGAAGAAGACCTAGTTCTGGCGCAAAAAGTAGGGTCGACAGGTGAAGAAGACCTCGATCTGATACGAATAGTTTCGGCAGGTGGAGAAGATCTGGCAGAAAAAGGTCTGTGAAGAGGAGGAATATTTCCTGGAGAATTTCCTTCAGGAGAATAATAAGTTCTCTGAGGGGGAAAACCGGGGATAGGGGCGCCATTAGGAAGACAGTCGAACTGTAAACTCGACTCTGTTACAAGAAATAAATGATTACATTTTTTTACATTCTCATCAGAGAAGGTATTAGATTTGCGTAAAATTAGACAACATTCCCTATTTTTGTCAAAACTCATCATTTCCAGATCCATTAGAGCAGAAAAATATATTTCTATCTCACCGCCATAATAATTTTGATTCTAGGTACTGCAGACGATACCTAAATTAGCACTTCTTAGGACGGACCGTAAAATTGGTTACTTAGAAAATAGCGTACTATAAACTTACTCAGACTGTGATCTGATTGGCTAATGTACATTTATATCTGTTCTTTATAGTACGATGAGTGCGGTAAACCTAAATTGGCACGTAGACGAACATTTTCGCTGGCCGACGCGATAAGAAATAAATTCGATTTAAGTTGATTGGAGTGAATTAGATTAGATTGGAATGGATTTGATCGTATTGGAGTGGATTGGATTGGATAATAATTAATTGGATTGGAGTAGACAGAAATGGATTGAATTGGAGAGGATTTGAATTGGGTGTATTAGAATCGAATGGATTGGAATGTATTGAAATGGATTGGAATGGATCGAGTTGAAATACATTAGACTGGGTTCTTGATTGGAATTGATTGGAATTTAGTGAAATAGATTGAAATTGATTGAAATGGATTAGAAGGATTGGTTTTTACTGGGAGAATTGGATTAGAGTGCAGTAAATTGAAATTAATTTGATTGGAGTAGATTGGAATGGATAACAATGAATAGGAGTGAATTGAAAAGAATTGGATTGCAGTAGATTGAAATGAATTGAATTGGAGTGTCTTGAATTGGGTTGATATAAATTGGAATATAATGGATTGTAGTGGATTAGAATAAATTGGTTTGGAATGAATTGTTAGAATTGTAATTGATTCAAGTGGATTCGAATAAATTTTTATTGGAATGGATTTATTAGATTAGACTGTAATTGACTGGAGTGTAACGAAATATGTATCGGAGTGGGATGGATTGAAGTGGACTGAAACGGCAATAATTAGATTAGGTTTAATTGAATAGATTACATTGGATTGGATTGGAATAGAGTGGATTGAAATGCATTGTATTGGTTTGGATTAAAATATTTCAGAGTGGATTGTATTGGAGTAGATTCGAAGGAATTGGATTAAAGTAGACCGTATTGGATTTGAATGGATTTGGGTAGAGTGAATATGCATGAATTGGATTCAATTATGTAGTGGATTGGATTTGATTGGCATGGATTTCCTCTTGGATTTTCGGATTATTATTTTATGCAATCTACTTGCACTTATGATCGACAGGTGTAATAAAAAATAGTGTGACACTAGACCCCTGAGTGGCACTTTACTTCGTCTGAATTCCAGTACTCGATCGAAAGAGCTCCACTTGAGGTCCTTGTATCACAAATAACTGTCGAGAATGTGTTGGTCTATCTTTTTTTTCCTCTCTAATTTGTTCTTATAATTTTTTTTACTATAAAAAAATTACTAAAGTTATGAATTTACAAAATTAAAAAAAAAAACAAGCGAAAAACAGAAGCGTAGTTTCTGCTTTAATCTTCATAAATAACATTAAAAATAAAAAACTAAATTTTTGGAAAAATGACGCAGGTTACAAAAGAAAAATTAATAAACAAAAGTTGCACATTGAAAAAAGTTTTATGTGAAGAATTTATGGAAATAAAACCAAGAATCTAACGATCAAATTTGTACAGCCACCATAAAATGTTCCTATTACAATCTGAAAAAAAACTGTTTCCCTTTTACCCTTAAAAAAGAAAAAGAAAAATTGGTTTTCCCTTTGGATAAAAATAAAAAGGAGGAAACAAAAATGAGAAGGCAACCAACTAAATACCCCTTCTTTTTTCAAACTTCTTTTGTCTTTATTTTGATTATTATCAAATCACAAAGAAAAAACATTCTTAAAAAAATGAAATAGGAACCTTCTATGGTGGTTGAACAAATTACGTCGTTAGATTCTTCATTTTATTTCCAGGAATTCTTCACATTACCTTGATGATTGGACGTTAAAAAGGACTTTAAATTTGATTTTAATATAATTTAAATTTCTTAAGTATTTGTAGAGTATGTGCACAGTGATCCCAGATCTGAAACAAGATGCAGTCCAATACTATGACAGGGCTATGTCCGTGTGAATATAGTAGGAGACGCTGTAAATGACTGAGTTGCGCGCGCAACCCATTTTTCCTCTTCTGAATTTGAAAACTCGAAGACGCACGATTGCCGGTCGGAGCACTTCGTCGATTCTATTTATATATCTATCTGCTAACAGCTAACTGCTTTGAAATAAATTCAGGAGATTGGGATTTTAATATTTCCAGATTTCGATGTGGACGATTCTCATGATTCATCTCTTTCAAATATATTATTAAAAATTGAAATTATAAGTTTGAAAGTCGATTATTTCACTAAGAGTTGAACTACTTTGTAAAAAAAATACGTTTATTTAACAACGTTTTTTAATTATGATTGAAAATTTA
>NC_046658.1:175661816-175663037 GCF_010883055.1 Belonocnema kinseyi | reverse complement strand
CGCGCGCAACTCAGTCATTTACAGCGTCTCCTACTATATTCACACGGACATAGACCTGTCATAGTATTGGACCGCATCTCGTTTCAGATCTGGGATCACTGTATGTGCAGAGTTATCGCTTTCGCGAGGAGATTAAGTACGAGAAGCTAACACCGTAAGGCATGAAGTTAATAGAAATGCAAGGCTGACCTGGAGGGATGACCAAAGGGAGTTTTCCTAGATTCACTTATTCTACCGTATTCGCAAACGGCACTAGACTCTTCGGTTGCATAGAGTAGTGATATAGATATTCATTCATGGCAAGCATTTGCGAATACGTTGTATCCTCCTAAAGTGAACCTTGGTCTTTCTTGGGGTGTAAATACGCATCTCCTTCTGGATGCCCAGATCTCAAAAGAGAAAATCAAGGCTGCTATCCGAAAATGTAAAAAGAATAAAGCCCCTGGACACAATGGTGTCCCCGCCGAGTTTTACCAAGCTTTATCCGCATTAGGTCTAGTCTTTCTTGGTCTCACTGAACCAGTGGACGTGACTTGCGGAGTTCTCTAAGGGGAACTTCTAAGTCCTGTTTATTCTTCATTTTGTTGATTGGAGACCCGGAAGATTTTTTTTTGGAAACGAGTTGTAAGGGGGATCTCTACCAATCATTAGATGCAGCTCATATAACTGGCATATACCGATCATATCGTGATGCTTTTTGACTCTTGCAATGATCTGCAGAGGAAAATTAATCTCCTGAGTGAGTATTGTGATCTGAATTTTTCAGAGGTTAATACGTCAAAGACCAAGACCATGATCTTTCTTAGAGGGAGGCCACCTAGGATTCGGATTTCACTTTCAAATGACAAGCAGCTCGAGATGGTCAGGGAATATAACTATCTGGGTAAACCATTTCCGAGCTCTGGTAACTTTACACTGGCTTGTAATAAAAGAATTGCTCCCGCAAGGATGGCGCTCAAAATTGATTCTTTTTCAAAGTCTAGTAGCTAATGTTTTGCTCTATGCTATAGGAATTTGGGGACTAAGATACTGTGTACTGAACTGGTTTGAGAGAGTTTTTGGCATGGGGGAAGCGAGACTGCATAGAATTTGCCTGTTGCGGCTGTAGAACCTGGCAGATTTGGGTTCTGCTGTTCCAAAATTTAACTGGGTTTTACTGGTAATAAATCTTATATCGTTGTGCGGACTAGATCACATGTGGACTGGTATGGACTTGTAGCA
>NC_046658.1:175658989-175661716 GCF_010883055.1 Belonocnema kinseyi | reverse complement strand
ATCTATCTATCTATATGTTAAAATTGCATCTTATGCTGTCGTTGAATAAAAAATAAATAATAATAAGCAATATTAATAATTTTTTATGGAACGCGCGATTTTTTTCGATCTTAAAAAATGAGGATTAAAAGATATTATATTTTTAATATTAAAATGTACGGAAAAAGATCAATAGGCAAAAGTTGTTCACCGAAGAATCATCTAAAATTTTGCTATGAAGCACTTTTTAGATAGGACAAGTACATTTTCTTTTATTGGTTAAAAATAAGATAAAAAATAAAAAATTGAAATTTTGGAAAAACTAGACAAGATGATGCGTGTATTTAGTTTAAGTCAGAACAAATAGCATTAAAAATAAATAAAATAAATTTGTGCGAAAACGAAAAAAGTCGTAAAAAACATAATTGCTTTTTTTCTAATAAGATTTGCCCTTTTTAGTTATTAAAGCAAGGTAATGAAAATGCATATGTTTAAATACCAATTCTTATTATGAACTGTGATAATATAAATTTTTTAGAATTATAGATTTTTAATGGTAGCTGAGAAAAAAATTAGTGCAAAATAAGGAGAAAATATTAAGATAATATTCAGAAATAAAATTTGTAGATCATTTTGCAATATCTGATAAGAATGTGTTTGTTAAAGCCCAAGGAGCTTTAACAAAAGAGAATTCAAAATCACCAAACCACACAAGGATACTTCTAAATTCAATGTTTTAAAAAATCGCTAACAATTTATAAAGTTTCATAGTAAAGAGTGAGCGCAAATATATTATTAGTCAATTTTGCCACCAAAAATTGTGCCTAATAATTCGAAAATAGAGGAACCCTAAATTTGTTTACAAAAATCATTTAATTAATTAACTAGAAAGTTGCTTCGTGCTGAATAAATCGTCATTTACTGTCACTTTTCTACATCTTTAAATAATATATTTAAAATTAGGATGATATAATATTATATTATTATATTTACCAAATAAATTGAGGATAACCGCCAAGGATAAGACAAAAATATAAATAATCCTCATCTTTCCCAATTTGTGGAAAAACTGATTGTTATCAGCTCATATAATGTATAATGCAGACCTTATCTCGGAAATTTGAGGTGTCAAGGACGTCCTTCGAAGATACTAGCATCTCATTTGTTTATCAAGATACTCTTAAATCATTATGTATTTCCAACTTTTAAAAATGAGATATTTGTAATCATATGAACTCTTACATTTTGATGAATAATATTAATATATTTGAGAGAAGCACGAAATGACAGACCTTGAATATTAATGCGCCCGTGTGGAGAGCTTTACATGGCGGCTTTGTATATCTTTTTGCCTAATTTGGTTGCTAAAAAGATTCATCAGCGACCTAAACTACTATCAGAAATTATAGGTACGATTAGCGACAGTGCTATTGAAAATTATTGCAGACTTTGAAACCTGATTACTCGTTCAAAAATGAAACAAAAAACTGAAGTGAAAATTAAAACACTCAAAGCAGAACCTTTTTTAATTTTAAAATATTACATTTAAAATATTAAACATTTTTGATTCACAAATTTTTCATTCAGCCTTTTTAATATTTACACGTATAAAATAGAAACATTTACAATTTTTTAATTAAACAATTTTAAATTAAATTCCGCTAAACCAATTTTAAGTTTAAAATCATAGAAATTGAACTGTTGACAATTTTCATTAAACTGCCAAATTTTAAGTAAGAAGTTGAATTATTGAAATTTAAATTTGTTAAAAATTATTAACCCTTCAATTTTTATTTATACATTAAAATTCAAAACTTTATTATTAGCTCATACCATTTACAATGGGACATTATCTATTCGATTCCAGGCATAAAGAATCCCCTTCTGAGATAGATACATTTGATTAGACTCAGTTTAGTCATTATGTTTTAGAGAAAGCAAGTTTTTACCTGGAAAGTTTATGTCGCCTCTACTATAACAATTCATTAAAAATAAAAAAATAAAAATAATATTTATTCAACAAAATATGTTAAAAGGCTTGGAAAGATAAACTTCATCCTTTCATAATTTTGACCTAATATTTTTGAAATCTTATGGAGAAAAGGAATTTATCTGGGAACACAAACATCGCCGTCTAACGTCAATTTTCAATCACTACCACAGTAATTTCTTGAGATAGTTTTGGACTAAAAAAATATTTATATTATTGCGGTTTATTTTAAGCTTTTTCCATGAAACTAAAAAATTCGTACAGCCTACTATTTTCAATTATTACTAATCATATAATTATCATATTTTTTAATCTGAGAGATTATTCATGCGATTTTCGAACGCTGATAAAGAAATATTTTTTGCGACACCCACCTCTGAATGATATGCAAAGTACTTTAATACAACACACTGTGCAGAAATAATAATACCGCATGCGCACTTTAAAACATGTCTACTTTGTGAGTCGACGCAGTGAACGCGCCCGTGCACTTCAGAGATGCGCAACTTTGCGGAACTAATAGAATTCATGGGATTCATGGAATTCCTGGTGTTTGCATAATGCATGTAATTCCTGGAATTCACGGTATTCATGGTATTCGCGGAATTCGCTGAATTCATGTAATTCGCAGAATTAATTGAATTCGAATTGAATTCGCTAATCTGAAAAATTGCACCCGCTTCCAGCGAAATCGCGGTAAAATTTCAGCCATAACCACGTCTCACAACCGTGAGATAGGTGGTTACAGTTTGTAAAGG
>NC_046658.1:175657841-175658889 GCF_010883055.1 Belonocnema kinseyi | reverse complement strand
TACTTTGTTCCTCGCCGACAGTTCGGAATACCAAATCTGTCGGATGAGACGTTTGTATCTGCTTCGGAGAGTATCCTTTATAGATGTCACATCCTGAATGCGACTCTGCGGTACACCCAGGTATGTATAAGTCTCTCCAGCGCAAAGGTGTCGTATGGCGCTTCTATCAAGGAGCTCAGGATCTTCAGGGATGCCATTTAGTTTTCCTCGCTTCAAGTATACCTTGGCGTATTTTTCTAACCCAAATTCCATTCCAATTTCCTTAGTATATTGTTCGACAATCCCCAGAGCTAGATGCAGTTGCTCTCTGTTTTTAGCATAGATCTTAAGATCGTCCATATAAAATACATGAGTGACCTTGTACTTTCGATCTGCAGGTTTGCCGCACAAGTACCCGTCGGAATGGCGTAATGCTAGAGATAGTGGCAATAATGTAAGGCAAAAGGGGAGTGGGCTCATGGTGTCGCCCTAAAAGACACCTCTCTGAAACGTGACCCTGTTAGTTGTCACACGATATTTAGAATAACTATCCTTGAAGCTATTTATATTTTCTGAGTCTTCGTCCAGTCTATGCTGAACTTCGTAGACTTCTCTCCAAAATACTTCGACCTCCTCTGGTTTGGGTGGGTGTTCGACAGTAACTGGAGGGTCTTGGAAGAATCGAGATGGGTCAGAGAGAAACGGTTGATTTTCTCTGACCCACCTCTCCCTCCGCTCTAGGTCTTATGATCACCCGTTGGTTTTGATTTACGATTCGCATCGGCCAAAACTCTCGCTGCATTATACACACAATAATTGATAGCCCAGAGGTCGGATTCACCAGAAAAATGTCCACGAAGCTCATCATCCATTTCAGCCAGATCATTAGGCTTGAGAGAAACTTTGGTGTTGATGTTTCTCCGGGTCGTAAAGCATCGCCTTTCATCTATGGGATGCCTGCCCGCGGTTTGTTGTTTTGAACCGCACTTACTACAACTATGTTTGGTGTTGTCATTGTTGTTCCCACGAGAAGCTAGGGAAAGGGGTTCGTCCATCCTTGTAGAGCCCC
>NC_046658.1:175608063-175657741 GCF_010883055.1 Belonocnema kinseyi | reverse complement strand
TTTCTTCTTCATATTCATATCGCTGACACAAATAAAACAATACAAAAGTTGAAGGGCTGAACATTTGTTTATTATTAATTAAAAGAATTTCATTTAAAAGTATGTACTTTATATTTCGAACGTTTCTCTTTTTTATTTGTTAACATCAGACAATTGTTTCTAATCAATGTTTACGGTGAATCATAATTTGTTTTAACTTCATAAAAATGAGTAATGTAATTAATGTTTAATTATAAAATGGATCTTCTTGGTTACGAAATTCTGTTTCATTGAATATATTCATCTTTTTATTTGAAAATTCAACTATTTGGTTGATTGTTGAACTCTTGTTAAAATAAATTCGGGTCTGTGATTATTCGTCTTTTTGGCTTAAAAATATATAAAATTGGTAGGAAATAAAAATGTTAGGTAGCAAGTAAACTCTATTGTTGAAAATTCGTACGTTTGGTTCATAATTTAACTATTTTGGTAGAAAATCCAACTATTTAGTTAAAAATAAACCTATACATTGGAAAATTTAACTACTTCGTAGAGAATTACCTTTGTTATTAAAATGATACAATTTTCGGGTTGCAAATTCAACACTTTTGAAGATAATTCCCCTTTTTTATTTATAGTTTTCACAATTTGTTAAAACAGTACATGTTTTGGCGCACATTCGTATTTTTTTAAAATTAAAATTAATCATCTTCACAACGAATTTTACTATGCCATTTTCGGTTGAAAATATATATTTTTTTTGGTATAGATACTTGCACTATTTGTTTCAAAATTAGTTTTTTCTGTGATAAAAAAATCTTCTAGGATAGCATAGCATATTTTTGGTTCAGTCTTTTGACACTTTTCAATTGAACAATTTTAAATGATGCCGTTAAAATGCAAACTTAAATATCTTTGGTTTTCAAAGATTGAACATTTACATTTATTAGAAAAATATATAAATAAATCGGAAAGTTTCAAATTAAATGTGTTGAAAGTGGAATATTTTAGACAACAATAATATTTGAATATGGTTTGAAATATCATAAAAGCGTGTTATTATTGAAAAAATTCACAATCGTCTTTTAAGATCAATTTTCGTTCAACTTCTCCTACCAGAACTGTAATTCAAGTTTATAAATTATGAGTCAATTTATATTTACGGCTAATCAATTAAAAATGTTTTTCATCAAATTTTTTTATTTTAGAAGCATATAATAATTATTGGAGGATATTTTTATTGGTGATATTTTAAGTCACAGTTTAGATTTTTCTTCTCAACGTTTCTAAAATTGCCCTCCCAAAAGCATTGTACTGTTTTACTCTTTCGAAGCCCACACTACTATACTGCACAATATACCACCATACTGCACAATATAAGCTCTTTTAGACAAATAGCTTTTGGCAAGATTTAAGACATTCCTTAATAAAACTAAAGCTTGTATTTTTTCAACTACAATATGCTGATAAGTGCCGTGCAAAAGTTTTCTGAAGAGTTTCAACAATAGAGAGTTTAAGAACTTTAGCGAAGTTAAAAATAATAGTTACATGGCTATAAGATCTTATATTGGATTTATTTTCACCTTTAAAGACAGGACATATCTTCTCTTCTTCATTGTAGCACTGTCATTGAAGTTGGTTTGATAAAATTTTAATATGCAGTTAAAAATAGTTTGCAAGGAGTGCACGCGCATGTTCGAAACAAAGCTTAATTGCGGCTCTTTGTTCCATAACTCAAATTGTGACTAAATAAAAAACTTTATGATTTCAAATGTACACTGCACACCAGGGACTGAAGTGATTGCGATGAAACTCAGCGGAATTTTTTACTAAACTACGTACCCGGAAGGCCAGCTCTCTCTCTCTGGTTTTTAATAAAATCTTACTTTTTCCGTCATACTACGCGTTAGTAGATTCACCTGTTATTTGCAAAAATATGATTGACTGCGCCAATTCTTCTTCCAAAAATGATCCATTAATTTTATATCTTTAATAACTTAGGCTGAGAATCGCAGTGAACATAAGTTTTCAATATTTAGCGATTTAAGAAATCTTGCGGTTTAAGGGAGGCGTTAAGAGCAAACTCTGTGAACCGCATCAGAAGAATTGGCAGTGCACATCAGGAAGATTAAGAATAATCGAATTAACGGTATAACAAATGTTATTTACATACGTATTAATGTAAAAGACTTTGAGATTGCGTTACAACCGCTTAACGGAGATGCCTCGATTTCTTCATTGGTCAATTCTTCAACCTCGTCGCTGTACATGTTTATTTTCACTCGTTTGTCACCTCTAAGATAATCAACGTCGTTAATAATTTTATATATTCCACGCAAAATCATTTTTCTGTTGTAATAGTCTAATATAGCGAACACGTCACCATTTGATGTTGATAATACAATTTGTTCTTCAGTAGGAGTGGGCTTGAGCGTCTTATTTTTTGATCTGATTTTAATCAATTTATCAGTTGGAAAAATGTACTTGCGAAGTTCGAATATCCGCTTAGGATACTTATGAGGAATAAGCCGAATAGATCTTAAATCTTCAGGTGTTAATCCGTTTTTAAATGACCACGCGAGAGAAAAAGGTTGTACGGCTGAAGGAGACCTAGTTCTGGCGCGAAAAGAAGGCTCTATCGGTGAAGAAGACCTTGATCTGATACGGATAGTTGCGGCAGGTGAGGGAGACCTGGCGGAAGAAGGTGTGTAAACAGGAAGAATCCTTTCTGCAGAATTTCTTTCAGGAGAATAAAAAGATCTTCGACGAGGAAAATTAGGAATAGGGGCGCCATTAGGAAGACAGTCGAACTGTAAACTGAACTCTGTAACAAGAAAGAGACAATTACATTTTTCTACATTCTCATTAGAGAAAGTATTAGATGTGCGACATTCTCATTTTTATCAAATCTTAACATTTCCAGATACATTAAAGATTGGATTGGATTGGATTGGCGTGGATTCAAGTTGATGAGAGTGCATTAAATTAATTTAGATCGTAATAAAATTAATTTTTTTAAAGTGTCCATTTTTTTAGATCTTTTAAATCCGAAAAACAGGTTTTCACAAATCTGGCTCTCTGTATCTTCCGTTGGCTCCCGTGTGTTGATTTTTTTTTTCTATTTGCATGATAATTTTTGACAAAAATTGACAAATAGGACTAGGCTCAGATACACATTTTAAGTGACCTGAACTAAAGGCCAAGTTCGTTGGTCAGCCATTTGTAAACAGCACAGTTTTTGTAACATTAAATGTCTTAGCTTACGTACTAACAAAGCATTATTGTAAAACTTTAGTTTTGTTTTACATTTTAAATAGCGTGCCGCTATAAGTCATCGATTGCTTTTGGAAACTTAAAGGGTTTATACTCCATAGATTAAAATGTGTAAGTAGTAGTTTCGGATATTTTGAAGTGGTGATTTCGACACAGAGGACAAAGAGCGTCTAGACCGTCCAAAAAAGATCGAGGAAATAACTCGGTAAATAACTTTTGGAAACGCAAAATGAGTTTGCATAATCACTGGAAGTTTATCGTTCAACAATTTATAGACGCTCATGTGCACTAGGAAAGGTCTAAAAGCAAGGAAATTGGATGCCGTGCGAATTGAAGCCAAGAGACGTGGAAAGGAAATTTTTTACTTGTGAGCAGCTACTCCAACGGCAAAATCGGAAAGGGTTTCTGCATCGTATTATGATTAACGATGAAAAGTGGATTTGCTATAAAAAACCTCAGTGTGGGAAATTATGGGTTAAACAAGGCCAACCTTCAACAGCAACACCAAAAATGAATATCCATCGATCGATGGTCATGTTCTTTATTTGGTGGGAACAACAGAGTGAAGAGTACGATGAGCTGCTTTAACCAAACGTGAGCATCACAAGCAGCCTTTATGAAAAACAATTAATGCGATTAAGTCAAGAATTAAAGAAAAGCGGCCACCATAAGCGCAGAATCACGATAAAGTTATTTTTTGCGTGGCAACGCTCGGCCCCACGTTGGAAAACCTATCAAAACATAATTGAAAACGCTGAAATGGGAAGTCCTACCCCACCCGCCGAATCCTCAAGACATCGCGCCGTGTCATTAACACCTCTTTAGATTCATGTGTCATATTCTGTCTGAGCAACGATTCGCTTCTAATGAAGAAGCCAAAAAATGGCTCGATTCATTGATAGCTTTAAGAGACATGTTTTTTCCGACGATTGATCCGTATGGTGTCAGAAAGATGAGAGAAAGTAGTGGCTAGCGATGGTCAATGTTTTGAATGATGAACTGGTAAACACTTTTTTAAAACAACCCGCAGTTTTAAAAAATACTATGAGATTGTTCTTGATATTCCAAAGAGAACGGTGTACAATAATTGGTGCTCTCATTTGATTTGGGGATGTATGGGACACTAAATACCATGGAGTTATCAGCTTCCCTGACTCTAAGCCATTTTAACAAGCAATCGGTTCAATACTTAGAGACAAAAATAAAAAAAGGTATAGAGCTTGATCAAAGCAACAAGAAAAAATTTGAACTTATTGTCTAACACGTATTCATGATATGCTAGCGTTTTACCTTCACCGCGTAAAATGTCAGAAATGGTTGAGTTCTTGCAATAATACCGTAAAAAATTCTTATTTGTGTAAAGCTTAACAAAGTATATTTTAAATTATGAATTAATTTTTATATTTACCAAATAACTTGGTAATAACTGCCAAGGGTAACAGCAGAGAATTGACAATCCTCATCTTTCCTAATTTAAGGAAAAACTGATTAATATCTTTATAACAAACTTAATCCACAATATAGCTAAAAATGATTTCAGTGCTTTATTAGCTTATATAATACAAAATGGAGATGTTATCTCTTATATTTATAAATTAAGAACTTATTTCTGAGATATTTACATTTGATAAGAGTGAGTTTAATATTTTGCGTTTTTTAGAACAAACTGGTTTTTATATGGGAAATTTATTATGTGTCTCCTACAATAGCTCATTTAAAACTTTGAAAAACTAATAATATGAATTGCACAAAATATGTAGAAAGAGTTGGAGAGATGCACTTGTTCCATTATGGACACTTTGTGATTTTTACATTATCATCTTAGAAGGTACTAGATTTGTGTAAAATTTGACCCCCCCCCGCAGTTCTTGTCAAATGGTACTTCCACTATTTTATATCCAGGTGGTACTAGAGGGAAAAATTCATGAAAAGTATGGACTTTCTGACCATTAATGTATGCACCTGTAGTTATGCTACACTTGATTCTCAAAGAATGCACTTTTATGATTGATACCGGTTGATCAGATTCATAAATTTGTTTCGCTTCTGGTCTGCGTGAAAAAAACCCCAGTAAATGACGGATGGAATCTTAAGGTTCGAAATTTATATCGTGACTGCAGTCAATTTCACTTTTTAAATTATTATTGTTTGGTTCAATATGAATTTCAATATCCTTGTTTGCGACATCATTCTGTAGATAGCGCTTTATGTCATTTATTTCAAAACTTCCTGTAGGTATTTCAATTATTTCATCGTCCACATAACATTTATTTTGGCCAATGTTTACATTGGGTATCGAACTGAAGGTTAGAAATGTAACGAGTCCAAGTGCGTAATTTGTACAAGGAGATAATTCAATTGGAGGAAAATAGTGCGTTTCCAGGACTGAAGAAGTTCCCGATAATGTAAGCGTCAATGAATCATCCGTAATTTTGATATCGCTCGTAATTATACTTTATGCTACCAAAACCGAAATACTTAAAGATATCTGAAGATGGTTGAAGATTACCAATGTTATCGAAGTAAATTATTTTACCGTTAATCTTTTTACACGCAGAGAACAAAACGGCTGCGGTCACCGCGACGCACGGTGCTGGTGCGCGCGACGGGAAAACTGTTCTTCAAAATTCTCAAGAATATGTAAAAGCGATCGGGAAGGGTATTTGATATTTAGATAATTTGTAGGTCAATTAATCTATTTTCATAAAAATGTCCCTTAGCACCTATTGGACTTCCAAAGTTCAAATTTTTTCCAGCATTGAGCATTTAAAAATAAAAATAAAATTGATTAATTAACATTTACATCGCTTAAATATTATTGATATATGATTTATTATTTAAATTATGATAATAAGTGGATCACTTACCATAAATCGATGACCAGGCGCAAAACGACGTCAATCAATCGGTTTACATTGCTACGATTAGCTGATGCATAAAGCCTAAACGGATGCCAGGAGTGTGATAAAAATGGTTCTTATCGCTGCGACATCACCTTGCTGTTGTGCGTGAAAATAATTCTGAAAACTGCGTTCGCAGTAGTGGCTGCCGCGAAAGTCTAAACAGTGATTCGCGCGCATGATCGTCGTGAAACAATCGCGTGGTCACCGTGCACCAGCGTACATCGCGTACATCAGCGCCGTGAGTTGTGGTGACTGCAGCCGTCTTGCTCTCTCCGTGTATAGGCACACAAATGTTTTCCTGGCCTTTTTTATCATCAAGATTAAGAAAAGCACATTCGTATTTACGTGCTCTACCCTTTGGCAATCTATTATGAGTAAAAACACCTAGAAAATGTGGAATCTTCAAAGATTTTGTAAATTTGATTAAATCTGCATCAGTCAAGCGACGATGAGGTAGTTTCACTTTAATTTTTTTGACTTCTGTTGGAGTCCTGCTCCATGTTTATATGGTTTTAGATTAAGCCCTAATCCTTTCCTATATGGCTTCAAATATAGACCTTTTCCTGAAGCAGCTCCACCAGCTAGTGCTCCAGCAACATCGACACCCGCAAAAAGGGTTATGAGACAGGGTGAAAATCCTCCAACTTTGACTGGGACAGGTAGAAAAAGAGGTTTATTCACATTTCTTCTTCCAGCAGCCTTCATCAAACAGCGCGTGCGCCTCTTAATGCAGATTTAATGGCAGTTTGTGTATTATTGCTTGAAATCATGGAATTTTCAGTTGCACCAACAATTTTTCTCATTGTAGTGGTAGGTCTTGGATTCTTGCTAAGACCCATTCCAAATTTTGATTTCGCTTGTATTGCTTCTGCTAATCCCCAAACAGCAGCCTTTTAACCAGGAAAATGCAATTAAAACGGCAAATTGTTGATGAATCTGTTAAGCAAGCCTCTTTCACGTCTTCTTTGCTTTACGGTTCATTTACGACTGACTGTTTTGCCTCTGTGAACGATCATATATATGCAAGGGATACTTTGAGACTGAAGGTCAACTTATATAACCAGGATATTTATAGGTTTTCCAGTCAGTCTTTGTCAAGATGCAGTTTGAAGCACAACCTGTGAAACTAGCTATTCAGAATTTCGATTCGCTTGTTTAAAACGAGAAAAGAGAAAAACGACATGGAAATTTGCTACCAAATTTTGTGGACCTTTTAACTGTGGAAAGAAAAATGCTTTGATGACTCTACTGATAAATCCAAATGGTTTGAGATTTGAAAATATTTACATCTACTCAAAATCTCCAAAGCAACCAAAGTATACATTTTTGGGAAAAGTCTTACAATCCGTAGATGACGTTTAATACTATCCTTTCAATGAGCATGACGAGGTTATAATGACCACTGACGCGAAAAAAAACTCAGTAATTGTATTTGTTGATGTGGCTTGTGAGAAACCAGGTAATATAAGAGCATTCTTTTCTATGGGCAGGCGCAAGGATGTCGGCTGCTTTTACTTGAGTCAGACATATGCTCATAGTCCTAAACATGCTGTACGCGACAATGTTAATTTACTTGTGTTATTCTAGCAAAATGAAATGAATCTAAAGCACATTTATGATGATCATGTAAATACTGATATGACTTATTCACAATTTAAAAATGTGTTTTTAACATGCCGGCATAATGACATGTATGGATTCGCTCTAATTGACAAGGATAGGAATCTCAACCAGCGTAGATCTAGGAAAGGTTTTGATTGTTTTATAAATCTGAAAAAGTTATATATACATGTGTAATGATCAATATAAAAACAGTCACACCTTAGATGTTGATGCATCAACATGTCTTAGCGCCAGGGTAATATTCGAAAGCAAAAGAATATTTTGAAAAAAATGGCTAAAGCTAGTGAATCAATTCGACGAAAACATAGGTTAATTAAGCAAGGCAAAGAAACAGTTGGACGCACATTAAGTGACACTTTTCAACCCATTTTTAATCCACTCGAGAAAATTGTTAGCGATTTTAAGAACATGAAGAAAGCTGAATCAATTAGAAGAAAAGAATAAGCAAAGAAGAAATTTGAAGAAACTATTGATGATGATTTGTCATATAAATCAATTAATAATGATGAGGAGGAAGCACACGAGACTTTACGTCCCCGTAATTTAGGGACAACAACTGCTATTGAAGCGAAAAATAACACATAAATACCTACATCTTCATGGATTGATGATGCAAACAAGTATCTCATATTGTTAGGCGAATAAGGTAGAGAACTCGATAATGCGTATGTATAATAAAATTAATTCCTCCATCCCCACCAAAAAATTTAAACGGTGAAGCAAAGACCGGAAATCAATATCAGGTGAAGATATGATCCCACAATACATGATTGCCAGAGAGAAAAGTCTGATGACATTTACTGGGATGATCTGAATGAATTGGTAGTTCGAATAGCCTTACTGTTTGCGTCTCAAGCAGCTAAAAATCAAAGTCACACCAACAAAATTATATCAATTTTAGAAAAACTACGAGAAACTGAAATTTTATATTAAGGGATGCTTATCAAGATTTTTATCATTTTCAAGATGAGCATCGATGTATTCGGACGTCATTCCAAGCGAGCACAGAGTACAAGTCGCGGTCCTCCTAGAATCGGCTTTAAAGTCACATTTGAATGAAATTATCATATGAATAATAAGAGGCTGTTTGAAGTGGTTGAAGCTCAAGGGCAGTATGATGCTGTGAATCTGAATATGGTGCAACATATGATACAGCGTGAACTTCAGACTATATATGATGTTATAGCTTCCTTGTGAACTAAAGTAGTATAATACAATGATGATTGAAATTCTGGAAAATTCAACAGATAAACTTTTTAAAAATTTGAAAATTGATGTTAGATCAATTTAAAAACTGGTGTAACAAAATTCTGAGCCCATTAGTCAATTATAAACTAGGCTGAATGCACTCAAAAATGGACGCTGAGAAGCTGCAGTTGGTGAAGAAGTTGCACAAGCCGGCTAGAGGAAATTACCAACGTCGACATTTCGATATTCGAGTAAACAAATGATACAAGTACACAAAGAGTGAACAAAGGAAACAAGTACATCTTAACTCTTATTGACATATTTTCAAAATTTGCCCAGGCTGTTCCCGTTAAATCATAGAAGAGTGAAGATGTAGCTGCAGCTTTGAAATCGGTATTTGATGAGGGACGCATACCGAAAAATTTACATGTTGATAGAGGGAAAGTATTTATTTAAATTACATTTATTTAAATGTTTCTTATCAAGAAAATACATGAAATTATTATCTATAAAGATACCATGTACATATCTGAGATCTTGTAATTTCTCAATCACTTCTTCAGATACATTCTGATTATAAAAAGTAATCATTTTTAGAAAAAGAATTTCGATTCGCCTAAGATTAGCAAATATCAGTTTTTCATTGCCTTACTCTTTACACTTGTATAATTTTTTCTTATATAAGACTTTACACTTTTCACAAGGGGTGATTTCACTTTACATGAGACATTTTCAGCGATGGTTTCAATGATGACATCTTTTGTACGTTGAAAGGCATAACAGAAAATACCGGTCGACACAAGGGCTGACTTCCTGGAGAACAGCAAAAGTTGTTTCCTGCAGCACAAACGGATAATATTTTTGGTTTTCTTGATGTTGCTTCAAAGCCACTTTATAATCTCCAAACGCTACAGTCTAGTTTATATGGAAATTTTCACAGTCGATGCATTGCTGTTTCTCGTTGTCATCAAAAACAGCGAAATGAGGTTGAAGTAACTTTTGAATAATTTCCACTCTTCAGGAATCAGGGTTACAATAGCTCGAGAATGTAACATTTGGTTTTGTGGCATATAAGGCATGATGACTATCTAACTGAGGGCTTTCATTGACTGAGCGATAATTAAATACTGCACACGTTTTATACTGTTTTTTTTTCACAAATACGATGGAACTGTAGCATCCACCCAAATACCGCATGCAGAGATCGCCCTCTTCACAAGATTTTTTTAATTCCAGCAGCAAATTTTCATCTTCATTTAACAGACTGGTCATCCTTCCTGGTAGAAACAATGTAAATTTGTTTTCTACAGTGACAATGTACCTCACACTATATTGTGTTGTTATTCTTTGGATTTGTTGGAAAGGTAAATAGTCTCAATATAATAGAAGTTGATCCAAGTAGAATTTGTTTATTATTGTGAGAAACATCAAAATAAAAATGCCGAGAAAAGATAGTCAAGATAGTTAGTATGAATTTATAATTTTTAATGCACATCTTATAATCACTCGACCTCGTCAATAAATAAAGGTTTAACGCAAAAAAATTGATTGAAAACAAATGAAAAACAAAATAATTAAAAATTAATTTCTACATATCAGTATTATTATTCCAATAATTTTTTATTATTTCACACTAGTAGAAAACTTTCATGTAAGTATTTTTTAAAATTGAAATTAGTAAAAAATCGTCTAATATAATCAGTTCTAAACTTTAAACAAATTCTGATTGCAAATAGCTCAATTGAATTTCTAAGTTCAGAACATCTTTTTTTTTTGTTTTTTTGCCTTTATTTGATAATAAATAAAACGTACAAAGAATAGCTTTGACATTTTGATTTCATTTTCATAAGGTTAGAAAACCTATAAAAACAGTATACTTAAACATAATTTCCCTTTGATTTGAGTTGTCTTCCAGAAAATAAATAGAAATTCATACTAAAGTGAAGATTTAATAATGAGTTTGATGATAATTTTGAGTGACATATTCCGTATTATAATGTTAGATACAGATAGATTGAACTTACTTTTGATATCTTCCTTTCTTTTTGTGAACGTTTTGTAGTATTGAGGTATTGAAGATAATTAAATTGTTAAGCAAGATTACCATAAAATTTAATTATTTTCTCAGTTATAATATTAATTCTATGCTTACTTGTAGACTTTTTTTAAATCACCTATTTTTTGAAAAGAAGAAAAATGTTAGTACAAAAAGTAAGACTGCTTCAAATGGGACTGATGGCATCTTTTTCCTCAAAAAACGTTAGAAAGAAAAATATATGTGACATACATTATTTTTTTGATTTGTTTTACTTACATTTTTGTTATCAGCGATTCAAATATGTGGGCATATCTTATGAGATAAAGTCTTTGTACACTTTTTAATTGAACAATTTTATATAATGCCATTAAAATACAAAATTTAATTTCTTTAATTTTTAAAAATTTAACAGTTCTATGATTTGTTGTTCGAAAATGTGAATTTACGCTATGCTATCATTTTTTATATAAGACTTTCACTCAGGACTCCAAAATCGAATCTTTTCAATCAATCTCAAATTTTAAGGATTCAAGGCTATTTTAATTTCTTCAGTTATAAAAAAGTTTAGTTTCAAAAATTAGATTCAAATTCTTGGCTTTAAATTAGGAGGCAAATATTGCTAAATATTACAAAAATATATAAATAAATAAAACAGTTTAACATTAAATGGGTTGAAACTTCAGTATTTTAGACTGAAATAATATTTTAATATGATTTTAAATGTCCTAAAAGCGTATTATTATTATTAAAATTCACAATCGCCTTGCAAGATAAATTTTCTTTCAATTTCTCATACCAGAACTACAATTCAAGTTTATAAATAATGAATCAATTTATTTTTATAGCTGATCAATTTAAAAAGTTTTTCATCAAGTTTTAGAAATTTGAAGTGCATATAAAGTCATTGGACATAAACTGGGTGATATTTCAGGTCACGGTTGAGATTTTTTTCTTCTAAACATTTCTTAATCCTATTTAAACATGTAATTTTTTTTCGAGCTTTAAGATTCTCAGAGTGTCCTCTAGCCTCTAACGTATAGCGGTGACTGTCACTTGAGAAAAAAATGGGTTATTGAAAATAAGAAATTCATTTTTTAAATGAAAATTAAGATTTATTTAAATTGAACAAAATCAGAAATTAATGTAACAGAAACAATATTTAAATTAAACAAGAGTTAATTTTCATTGATACAAAAAATATATTTTAATTAAAAATTTATCGTCAAACAACAAACGTGTTTCAATCAAAGACATGTATGCTTGAATAAGCGAAGTTGCAAATAATAGTCGTAGGGCCATAGGATTTTATATTCGTTTTATTTTCACTTTAAAAGACAGGAAATAACCGTGTTTTTGCTGTTTTTTATTTCGAAAGGAAACCCCTGGTTTAAAATGCTAAATTAAAGACCCTACGTAGTGGCTGTGCTAAATGATCAGAGTGTTTTTTAATAAAAAAAACAAAAAAACTGGGATCCCACTACCCTGTTAGTGGCACATTCTTCAAATTTCTAGAAATACGTTGCAATGCTCTTTTTTAAAGTAGGAATGTCCTCAGCCCATTAAAGAAAATCGCTTTCCGCCGAAACATGCTGTACTTTATTCTCTTGTGTTTGATAATGTGGTGCGAACATCGCGCAAACTTGTCGTCCGAGGACGTCATGCACTACTGTGTGAACACTAACTACAGTAATTTGAAGTTTATGTGATAAAATTTTAATATTTAGTTGACGATTTTTTGCAAGGAGTGCGTGCTCTTTTTCAACGTTCCAGTCCGTGAGGTTTGAGGTGGAACACTCTTCTCTCGGATCGTCCTGATGCGATACCCAGTCATCCGTGAAAGGCGCGTATCACTTAAAAACTTTGCTTCGAACTAGGCAGCCAACTCATTAAGCATTTTGTCACAGATTATACGTTTCTGAAGAACCTTTTCCTAGTTTGAAGTCAAACCGAATTGCAGCTGTGTATTCCATTACTGAAATTGTGAGAAACTAAAAAATCTTAATTAATTCAAACTCAGAATGAAACAGAGTAATTTTTCCTTACACAGACTAAACCGTCTCGCCCTAAACACGGTTAGAAAAAAATCAGAGGCGAAACTTTTAAAATAAACTGTGTAATTTCTAACCAGATGAAAACAGCTTCTTATTAATCTCGTTTACTGCTCTCTGCTTGTGTTGTTATTAAAATCAGATCTGACTCTTGCCTTCACACTACGCGTTAGTAGATGTACCAGTTGTTTGTAAAATTATAATTGTCTGAACCAACCCTTCCTCTAAAAATGATGATGAAATTTTATATATTTAGTAACTTCTGTTAAGAATCAAGGAGGAAGTGAGTTTTTAACATTTGGCGGTTTAAGAAATCTCGCGGTTTAAGAATTGTATACTTCTTTCACAAGCACAGAGGAAGTATAAAGAAAAGCACAAAGAGCGAGATCTGAGAGACGCATGAGGGGAATTGGCCTTGCGCATCAGGCAGTTAAAAACATCGAATTAACGGTATAAAGAATTTTGATTCACACACGTACTAATGTAAATGACTTTAAGATTGGGTTATGGTTGCTCAATGGAGATGCCGCGATTTCTTCTCGGGTCAATATTTTGACAGCACCGCTCTCCATATTTATTTTCGCCCGGACTGTCGCCGAAGCTGTAGGTGTATATATTCCACGAAAAGTCCATTCTCTGTTTATTTTTACCAATATAGCAAAGACGTCGCCATTAGATGTTGATAATACAACTTGTTCTTCGGTTGGTAGGGGCTTCAGTGTCATATGGTTTGCCCTCAATTGAATCAGTTTACCGTGAGGAAATTTGTACCTTCGAAGTTCGAATATCCGGTAAGGATACTTTATGGAAATAAGTCGCAGAGATCTAAGACCTGCCGATGTAAATCCATGTGCAAGTTCGTATGCGAGGGAAAAAGGTTCTCTGATAGCATGAGACCTCATTCTAGCACGACGAGAAGTCTCAGCAGTTGGACCAGAACTAACAGATGTAGGTCTTTGAACAGCTTTTTCTGGAGAATTTCTGTCCGGAGAATCAGCGGGTCTACGAAAAGGCACACCAGGAATAGGGGCACCATTAGGTAAGCAGTCGAACTGTAAACTCAATTCTGTAACAAGAAATACAGAATTTAATTTTTCTAAAAACACAAACGTATGGTGGTATATCAAAAGTTATACGAGGTTTGCTAAAAAAAAGTTACTTGTTTATTTTTGTCGAAAAATATTGACTTATTCATCAATATCCATTGTGTCTCCTTCAAAGTAACCTCCCACAAATATAATATACTTGAGCCGGTGCTTATTTAAATCCTCGAAGCACTTCTAATATGAGCTTTTTGGTATGGCCTTGAATTCTTCCAGCGATGCGGTCTTTACCTTGTCAATCGTGGCAAAACGTCGTCAGTTTATGGCTATTTTCAGTTAAGTGAATAGGGTTTCTGAGGCATGATTATGGTGTTGTTTTTGGTCGGAAAATTATGAACAAGCAACCATGTGTAAGAAGGTGCATTATCGTGATGCAAAATCCATGAATTGTTTCGCCACAAATCCGGGCGTTTTTTTTCGTATTGCTTCACGGAAATGGCGCGTAACCCCTATGTGATATTTTAAATTGATCGGCGACCTGCTGTAAAGAATTTATGATGCACCACGAAATTTTAATTGAAGAAAACAGTGAGCGAAACCTTCACTTTTGACCGAACTAGGCTTGCTTTTTATGGTCTTCGGGCTTCAGGATTCAATAGCTCCTGAGTGATGTTCATGCGACCGTTCTTTTGGTCCAAATTCAACAATTTCAGAAGAACTTTCGCTATCACACGTATCAGGCCCAAAACCTCCGTAAAAATTGCATGGCATGAGCCAACCGATATACCGACATCTTCAGCATCTTCTTTAATAGTAATTTTAAGATTCTCTACAACAATTTTCTTTACTGCTTCAATGATTTATTTGCTTGTTGACGTGCAAGTGCGTCCAGGCCGGACAACGTACTATAATTCGGCTTCTATGAAAAGCTTGTTCGACTTATAAACAATTCTTCTTTGTCAAAGTAGACTCAAAAAATCTCCAAGCACTTTAAAATGCGTCTAACCTTTAGATTTATTAAGTACAAAAAAATCAAAAAGCAAATGTACGTATCCAGCGAAATTTCAAAAGTAACCTTTTTTTAAACAAACCTCATATATTTCAATACATTTTCAGACTTTATTTCAATGATTTATTCCATAGGGATTGCCAGAAAGTCGACATAAAACTAATTCCTGCACATCCTGAAAATTATTTTTTATATAATTACTTTCAGTAATGCCTTTACAGATAATATTTTTTATTTCTTCATCTCTACTACCCAACTTCCCCTCACGCAGCTGTGGGTTCATTTTTCAGATTCCTCCCATCGACTCTTGTTAGCGGGATAGTTTTTGCACTTGATGTACTACGCTATTTTCTCCTCATTGTCCTCTAATGCTTTGATATTTTAATTTTTCCTATAAAAATATATTTTTAAAATTCGTCCTTGATTGATTTTAAATTCTCATATTCTTTACTCTCTAAGGTTTGGATCATTTGACAATTTTGAATATTTTATGAAAATTGTTTGCAAATTGTTCCATTTTAAATTATACCACTTACTGTTTGCACACTTAAAGGTCTAAAACATTTAAAATCAAATAACTTCAGAACAGCTTTGTTAAAATTAAACAAACTGATGCTTTTTGATCGCACTACTGCGTATAATTTGCAGAAGTAGGCTCTGATTCTCGACATATTTTAATAATTTGAATAACTCTTTAACTCTCTATGACACCTGTGACTGGCCAGAGAACATTAACCCGTCAGCAAAATTCGTAGTTTTTTACATAATTGGATTCAGAAATATCTCTTTTTATCAAAATGAATCACCGTGAAAACATTGAATCTATTATTAGAGAACTCTACGGGCAGAGTATTCTCACTAAAAGCAACAACTGTAGTGAGTTCAGGACTTTTCAAGGTAAGCTTCTAACATCCTCATCTTTTTTAAACTGTAGAGGGACAACAAAATCGTCCCAAAATTCTTACAACTGAAAAATAATTGGGGAACATCTAAGTCCAAATCAATTCTGCATAAAACAAGTTTGCTTCTTTTGAAAGAAAGAATACAACATACGCAATTTCTCTTGCACACTACCTCCAAAAAACTATTAAAACTTCACCTTTTAATATCAAACACCCTCAGATTTGACATTTGGTCTACATTGGACCGCACATCTTTCGACCAATCTGAACGGTTTAAACAGCTTTCCAATCAATAACAAAAAATGAAGTTTGACAAATTACTTCCAGTAAGGCATACAAAACTAACAGACACAGTAAAAAACATCTCTGACTATCCTCTCAACAATGAAATGATTTCAGCCTTATCTAAAGGACATAATTTTGCAGTAGCTTCTTCGAAAATCCCGAAACAAGAAATAATCAACCATTTAGAAACAAGGAAAGCCCGCAATTAAAGAACTTATTTGGAATAAAGATGTTATAATATTACCCGCGGACAAAGGCAACACAAAAGTAATAATTTATGAAGAAGACTATAACAACAGAATTATGGACCTGATAACTGACGGTACATACACAAAACTTAAAAAGGACCCTACAATCTAGCACGCTTCCTGGATACAGAACTAAAGCCTTTTACAGGAAACTTCGATCACTCTCTTCCAAAAGTCATTTGAATTTATCAAGAAGATATAACAGATTCAAATTCAACTAAATAATACTTACTTTTCTTCCAATAATCATTTCTACGAATAAACCGCAGGGGCAGCAATGGGACCCAAATCTCACCTGTAATAGGCAATGTCTTTATGGAGCACCTAGAAACTAAAATCATCAACCAAGTCCAGCTTAAGCCGGAATTTTAGTTCCGATACGATGATGAAACTTTTTTCATTTGGTGACATGGACGAGATGAACTAAATAAGTTTTTCGATTTCATCAATTAATCAAATCCTAATACCTAGTTCACCATGGAAATTGAACATAAAGTTTACAGAAAATTCAGGTATTCAGACTAATACCTACATGTCTCCTCTCACCATGACCCATCTCAAAAATCCCAATACGGAACGATTACACAAACAAACAAGTTGATAAAGCAATAAGAAAATACACTAAAAAACAAGTCAACACAACTTACTAAAGACAGAGAAGGAGAGAAAACCGATGACAATGCTGACCTGCACACAAGGTGTCAAAGAAAAAATAGGAAGAATATACAACAAACACATTGTCCACACTATATTTAAACCACCTGCAAGAATAGGACAACTTCTAAACAACACACCGGAAGAGCGGTGAGCCAACGTATAAAACGAACATGATAGTAAATCCGGGCTAAAGCATTTCACGCAATCAAAACTAGCTGAAAATCATATTGAAACAGGACATGACATTTTATTTGAAAAAAGAACAGTCATTGCAAAAACACACAATACCTTTCCAAGAAAACATAGAGAAGCAATCCAAATCTTAAAGCACCTTAATAACATCAATAGGGACAATGGATATAATACTAATCCAATTTGGCTGTCCGTCCTCCCGGATTAAAAACAAAAGACTTGATTGGCCAATCAGGTTCGACATCTTAAAGGAATCCTGACAAAAATTTTGTTTTCACGGACATCATTATCTACACTTTTGTTACCCAGTGGAGCAAAATATGAATATCACTATTGCATCGTTGAAACTAATAATAGAAAACAGTATTTTTTCATCATTTAATTAATTTGCTATTCACCTCTTCAGCTTTTACATGTTGATGCTAGAAAAGACCACATTTCTTAAATATTTTTATAGAAACCCAATAAATAACTTTTAGTCCTAATCATCTTTCACAATCTTATTTCTGAATTACTCACGAAGAATATTTATATAAAATTATAGATACATTATATTATTATAATTACCAAATAAATAGAGGATAACCGTCAACGTTAAGACCAGAGTATAGACACTATTCATATTTCCTAATTTGAGAAAAAAACAGATTTAATGTATTAATTAAAAATTTCATGCACAATATAACTAAAGACTATTCTACTGCTTTTTTACCTTCTATAATCTATAATAAAAACATTCTTTCTTAGATATTATGCATGAAGCATGTCCTTCTGTTATATTTACATTTGATAAGAGTCAGTTTCAAGGATAAGAATGTAGATAAGTCTAAAAATTTCAGCTATTTTCACGCCTTTCGTTTGATTAGCGAGATACTCATAAAGCATTATGTATTTAACACTTTTTGTAGCAAAATTAATATATTTATTAGCGCATAACATCTTAGATTTTGTTTTAGGGAAAGGTAATCTTTACATGAAAAATTCATGTAGTGTCTACAATAACAGCTCATTAAAAACCTAAAAAATCTCATTAAAATTCTGCAAAATATGTTGAAAGAATTGGAAAAGTGGTTTGCATCCTTTCATAGTTTTCATCTCATGATCACTATGTCAAATCAACTTACCATTATATCAACTTATCAACTTACCATTATATAAGAACAGAAAAATCCTCTCTTCAAAGGGTTACAATGCTAGTAATATCATTCAAAAAAGTTATAAACAATATGAGGTACCCCAGAGCTATTTCATTCTCGATTTTATATAAATTCAGAATGTAAAGAATTATTTAAAGTATTGCACCTAGTCCTGAGTAAGCATATTATTATAAATCCTATTTCTACCCCACTCTCATTTGAAATGATCTTATACTTCTTATACTGTATGCTACACGATTCCGCAGAATGCAAAATTTCTTAAATTGTGGTAAACTCAGCTGTTAATTTATGTATTAGAAAAGGTGATATCAAATACATTCTTTAAAGAATGCCTTTAATAGATTGTTCATGAATCTTCTGTGTTAAAAAAAGTTGTTGACAAAATGTCCGTTATGTTATCATAAAATGCCACCCCTTACCTTTTCTCAATTATCCGTTTCTTTTTTCCACTGCAGTCTACAATGATTAAGTAATCATAAAATTAAAAAAAAAAACAAAACAATTTGTACAATTGTCATCAATTTAAAATGCAGGTTTCCCATTGCTTACAATTGAGAATCTTTATTTGAACATTTTTATATCTTTTTGAAATAAACAGAAATAATTCTTTAGTAAGCAGTCGAAGTGTAAACTTAACTCTGCAAAAAGTGCTGCCGGTGACTTGCGTTCTCGCCCTTCATTCCTTCTTTCACTCTCCACTTGTCTCTGTACTAATCATCATTCACCGCTTATTTTCCTAATTTTCCTTTTGCACTTTTTTCAAGCTTTTAAAAGTTTTTCATTTTGAATGGTTTAATTTGAATATTTCATTTCAAACTACTCATTTCAATTAAACTGTTTGGCTTCCTCATATTAGAACTACAGTTATAGTTTATAAATCACGAATAAATTTATATTTACACTTAATATTCTCACGTGAAGATAATGTCCCCAAACAGGGGGCAAGTTTGTCCAAATTCAATCATTGATATAAAGAATTTTTATTTACATACGTATTACTTTAAAACATTTTGATATTGCGTTACAGTTGCCCAATGGAGATGCTGCGATTTCGTTAGTGGTCAATTCTTGGACCGCGCCGCTGTAAATGTTTATTTTCACTCGTTGGTCACCTTTATGATGAAGAAAGTTGGTAATAGTTTTATATATTCCACGTAAAATCATTTGCCTATTATAATAGTCCAATACAGCGAACACGTCACCATTGGATGTTGATAACACAATTTGTTCTTCGGTAGGAGTGGGCTTGGGGGCCTTATTTTTTGTTCTCATTTGAATGGATTTATCAGGTGGAAAAATGTACTTTCGAAGTTCGAATATCCAGTTAGGATACTTGTGGGGAATAAGTCGAATAGATCTAAGCTCTTCAGGTGTTAATCCGTTTTTAAATGCCCACGCGAGAGAAAAAGGTTGAACGGCTGGAGAAGAGCTGGTCCCGGCGCGAAAAGAAGGCTCGACAGGTGAAGAAGATCTCGATCTAATACGAATAGTTTCGGCAGGTTGAGGAAACCTGGCGGAAGAAGATGTGTGAAGAGGAGGAATCCTTTCTGAAGAATTTCTCTCAGGAAAATCAGAAGATCGCTGGCGAGGAACACCAGGAATAGGGGCGCCATTGGGAAAACAGTCGAACTGTAAACTCAACTCTGTAAAAAGAATCAGACGACATTTTTTATATTCTCCTACAGCGTACTATAAAGTAACTGAAATTGTGATTTGGTTGGCTGATATACATTTATATCTGTATTTTATAATACGATGAATGCGGTTACCCCAACTTCGGCACGTAAACGTACACTTGCGCTACCAGACGCGAAAAATAATAATTTGTGAATCGTTTTTGGACACTCTGCCTAATGGAGTGCGTGTGAGTAGATTTTTAGGGTGTCAGCACAACTTTCGAAGAAATTGACAGATTGGATTAGTTTTTGGTACACTTTTTAAGTTCCCGAAACTAAAGGCCAAGTTCGTCAGCTAGTCACTCTTGATAAAAATTCGAAAAGTTAGAACATTTTCAAAATTCTTAAGACCACGTTTTTAAAATTAACAAATTGTATGGACGGTTATATGTATAAAAATAACTTACGCTTTTAACTTTTTCTGATATGAAAAAATTGCCAGTTATAGAATATACAAAATTTAAAAAAACCAACGAAAATGAAAATTTTAAGCTGAACAATGCAGGCTATGAAAAAAATGAGGATGAGAAAGACGTTGGCACATTGACATTTTTGACAGGGCACATATTTCTTGTCTCATTCGGCAAAAACTGCTTTACAGACAGGTACGGGACAAAATTAATGAAAAAAGTTGTAGACTCAAATATAGTTTGCAAATTTATTACTAATAATTTTATTTAACGGTAACTAACTTTTTTGTTTTGATCGTAAAAAATGAAAGTTTAATTTTTTCAAATGAGACAAACTACGAAAAAAATTAATAGGCGATAGTTTTTTGCCGGACAAGGATCAAAAATTGGTTATTATTATTTTTTTTTTAGACAGAACGAGAAGATTTTATCATTGTTGAAAATAAGATTATATATAAAAAAATTATATTTTTGGAAAGGCGACCTAAGTTACAATAACTTTATTTAACAAAATTTGTCTCCTGAATTGTATGTACAGATTTTTTTAGATTCACTTTATACTCTAATGCGTATTTTTGCTTTAAATAGTACAAAATGAAATTGAAAAAAAATTAGATTTATGGAAAAACGACAAGAGCTTCAATAATATGTATGATAACATAATTGGGCTTGGATATGCTGCGCACTCTTTTTAGTTATAAAAGCAAAATAATTAAAATACGTCTGTTTTAGTACCAATGAATATTATGAATTATTGTCTAAATTTAAAATTTGAAATTTTAGTTCAAGGTACATAAATAAACGTAATATACATTTGATATAATAATGTTGCATAATGTACAAAAGTTATCATTTTTGAAAATGTCGAGTGCGAAGCACGAGATAGGTGGTGAAAATATTTTCTTTAAACCCCTCAATCTTTCCTGTGTTGAAAATGGTTAAAATCATAAATTCTTCTGTATTAATGAGACTTCAAAAAGAAAAGATTTGAATCTGAACTCGACTGAAGTTGATATATAACAATAAAACAAAAAATTGATATTAGATAAAGAAGATATAATGCTTAACATTTTTTTTTTAAATTTTAATTACTTTAATTCAAGTCTTGGCAGTTTCCTGGAAATAATTTTTATGTCAAAATATGGATGTCTCCATATCGATTTAAAAGTTTTAGATTTGCGCTTCTGTGCATCTATGCCGTTTGGTCTAGCTATGAAAATCTTACTAGAATTATAATTGGAAAACCTTGTTTTTTCCATTAATCAATTTTTTTATAATTTATCCTTTTATCTTTCTCTCATTAATGTTGGAGAAGCTTATACAGTTTAAATATCTTCATAGGAAACCAATTTTCTGAACAAAATTTAAATGTTCTCATTGAAATATGGCCAAATAGACAAATAATCATTCGAAAATACACCACTTTAAAAGTTAATTAAAAAAATATTTAAATAATTCATAATAAGGTTGCTTCGTGCTGATTGAATCCTAAAAATTCATATTTGTGTACACCTTGAAATAAATGATTCAGCATTAAAAGTACAGTGAAACTCTTCTATAGCGCCGATTTTGGGGCTGACGGTGGGTGGGAACCAACTCATTATAGCCTGTCCCGCTTTTGTTTCTTCACGCCTGAGTGCTCGCTAAGTGACACCGGCAGACCCCGCGCTCACGTCTGGCTTCTGTTACGCCCAGCTGGGGCGCGGCATCAATTCTCGAATGGGCAATAGAAGGGACGGCTACTGAAGGGTTTCACTGTATAGCATATTATTTAATTTACCAAATAAATTGAGAACAGCCACTAAGGATGAGACCAGTGTATATGCAATCCTCATCTTTCCCAATTCGTAGAAAAACTAATTGACACCTTAATTAAGTATTTATTAAAAAATGCGAGGAATAATTATTCCAGTACTTTATTAGCTTATATAATGTACAATGCAGACTTGTCTCTGAGATTTGCTGCGTGAAGAATGTCCTTCTATTATATTAGTGTCTCGTTTGCTTAACGATATACTTTAAAAATATTCGGGTAATGTACCCAATTGTTGGCAGCTTAAGGCTTAAGCTTAAGGCCTTATTGAATTTGCGATAAACGTAATAATAATAATAATATATACAGTGCTAATTTCATAAAGTATTAAATTCTGAGCTTTATTTGCCTCAATATATATTAAAAATTAAAAAAAAAATTAAAATAAGTTCGTTAGCGTGAAAATGCAATTCTTAGCGGGGGTGGTCCAAATTCTTGGCACCACTGTTATATGAAGAGGAAATGGTGAAGGAATAAGAATAAACAAATTTTCTGGCTTAAAGCACTTAATTATAAGCTTCTCTTCACTGAAAAAAAATGTTTGGTTGGCCGAATAAAAGTTTGCTTGCCCCAACCAAATTTTTGTTTCCTATAGAAGCAAAAAAATCGTGTTTTTCAGCAAACCTTATTTTGTTGTCTTGCTTGTCTGTAATGACCAAAAACTTTAGTTGGCGCCAACACCAATTTTTGTAGATTGAACAAACTTATTTGTTTAAATTAATCAAATATTTGATAGCTTAGCATCATGATTACTGAGACTTGACAAAAATATTTTATATTTTACAAAGTCGTTTTGTCGAATGAAAAAAATATTTGTAATCACACAAAAATTATTTGCTTTCGAGCGAACTAAATTTTAGTAGATTCAAAAAAATAGTTTTGTAATTATTCACAATTAGTTTTCCGAATACTCGGCGATTAGATGACAGAGTGATTAATTAAGAGATTTCTTTTAAATAATTTAATAGATTTTAAATACTTTTTTAATTTACTCCATGTATATTTTAGGATTTCAGAAATTAAATACAATGAATAATAAAATTTACAAATCATTTATTTTAAATACATCTATTAGAGATCCACTCCTTTCCCGACGAAGAGGGCCATTCTTAGACCCTCATCCATGTATATCGTAAATAGCAATGATAACGTTAGAGACATCCTTTAAATACGTAGTCTTACAGGACATTCTAAAGTTTACTTAACTCAACCTTGAAAAACGCTTTTTCTTATGTCAACACATGCACAGAAAATTTTGTTTTCTACTCTAACACTTTTTCTTGGTGATTAGTCTTAAGCGTCTAGTTTCATGTCTATGTCATATAGGATTTCACCTTTGCTATTTCTCATGCCAACGAACTCTGTACTTTTTGTTCTCATCGTATTTTTATAAAGAAGTTTTTTGCTTCCTTCAAAATTTTTTTTTATTTTCTTCTCTTTTTCCGATTCGATGTTATCTTGAATTTTCATGACTAGTCGTTTCAGTTACCTCTTTTCGTCTCATTAATTATTTGTAACTCTATTTCTCTGCTGATCGCTAAGACCTGCAATTTTCAAAGTTCTCTTGTATGCTTTTTTCTTTGCTTTTTGGGGAACCAGAATTTCACTATTCGGCCATTAATCATCAGACTTTATTCCAACAAACGCAGTACCAGACACTTCATTCGTACTCCTAACTAAGGCATCATCGATTATTAGCCGATGCTACTCGTATAATCTGAATGTCTATTCGCACTTCTGGTTTCTGTGAATTCTCAAACTTAATTAGCGCTTATTTATTTTGCTTTTTTTCTTCTTCATTCCTCAACCAAGTATCTGCAATAAACCAGTCCTTTTCTAAGCATAAGCTAACTAATCTGTTTGTGTGATAAATTGTTTTTGGATTCCAAAAATTACGTAATGCTCTTTGTGTATCCTGATCTTGGTCTCCCGCCAATCTACTCGTACCTTCTAGCATAATTATTCTTTTACCATGATCGCAAATAATTTTTGTTTGATTTAAATCGTCTTAGAAGACGTCTTTTACTTCTATCGAATCACTATCAACTGTGGCATAGCAAGCTATGATAAATGTAGGGGGGAAATACTAAAGGGGGTAAGCACCACTTTGTTCGAAACTGAGTTTTTTTTGCATTTTTGAATAGACTAAGTATGCGCCCCCACTACCGCGTTTTAGGAATTGTAGATATTTTTTTATTGATTTTTGAAATCACATTCTTTAGTACTTGTTATCAAAAAATTCGAACGTATTTTCTTCACTGTGAATAATGTTCAAAATGACGCTTCACCCTTTAGTTTTCTGCATTTCAAATAATCTTCTGATTCCCACTTTTATTCTAGCCCACAACAATCTAGGAGATACAAAACCATGATTTCTGAGATGCTTTCTCGCTTTTCCATTCATAATCAAATCTACTCCTTATATGCCATGTGATTCCCTATCTACTAGTGACCATATTTCAAATCCGCCTGTCGAAACCCCTTAAAATCATTCAGTTTTCTAACATTCCAAACACCTAGTCTCCATTTATCGCTTGAAACATCAGTTTTACATTTACCGTGCCCAGAGAAAAGCAAATTTGTTTGTTGGCATCCGAAAAAAGTAAAAAGAAACGTTGCGATCGGTTAATATCAACACGACTGAATAATCTCGATTAATAAAATTCCTCATCCTGTGAAATTCGCAAAAGAGAAGATATTCGCTGTAGATCATTTCCGAAATGATAAAATTTCAGATAATTTATAATTTATCGATATGTATGTGTGTCTCGGCGTCTGGTTGGTGGTTGCTGTGGCAGCAGATGTGCACTCTGCGTAGTCAGCAGGTACCTCCACGTCTGCAGACCATCGATGGGCGAAGGTATGTTTGGTGAGAGGCCGGTTCCGGGTGGAACCCAAGCCTCGGTTGACGGTCGGCAACACGTAGGGAACCAACTCATATCCAAAGGGAGAGGGCTCGTTCTACAAGCCTGTTGGCTCGTCCCTGATGTTGGTGAAGGACCCTGTTACGTCCAAGGACGCGAGGGCTACTGACCACTTAAAGGCCAAGGTTGCGGCGAGGGGCTAACTCGAGACAAGGGCGTTTTGAGGGAGGAGGGTTCAAGGAGAGAAGAACTCGTCCTCCTCGAGGTTGATGACGTTTTCTTCGTTGTCGTCTTCGGGTTCGACGGCGTTTGCGGGGAGAGGGTGTGGATGGGAAACGAGGACGTCAAATTTCCATTAAAAAGTAATTTCAATTAATTTTAATATAATGTTAACTACATATAGAATAAACCTTAGCTGTTTTGTTACAATAAAATCGCTCATATTATATACGCTAAAGACTTTTTCGAAAAAAAATTAAAGCTGAGGTTTACCCGGTTTAGAAGAAGTTTTTACGGTCAATGGAACTAAAAAATTCTAACTTAACATGTTTGCATGAGGAACAATGAAAACTGAGTTGCAAAATAAAACATTAAAAAATAAACTAATTTGAATTTCAAACTTTCAAAATAGAAACATATAAATTATTTAATTTAACATTTTTAATTTAATCACTGCATGATTTAAACGTATGAAATAATGTCTTTCAACACATATTATTGAACATTTAAAAATAATACCATTGCAATACAAAATTAAATATCCTTATTTTTCATAAATTAAACAGATCGAGGATTTGTTGTCGACAACTATGAATCTGCGTTACGTTATCATTTTTTATGTTTTCTTTGCGAATTATTAATTTCATAATTTTTCTTTATATATAAAGGTCCAAAACTTTCGTATATAAAACTAAAATTTAAAAAAAAATGGAGAAGAAAAGTCATGACATTCAAAGTTTACATTGAGCGCTCTGAAATTTTTGACGATTCAAGGCTATTTCAAATAATTCTGTTTCAAATGGTGTAGTTTTGAATATTTTTGTTAAAAATTGCTCATTTTGAATGATCAGTTAGAAATCGCTACGTATTATGAAAATAAATAAAACAATTTTAAATTGAATAGGATTTATAAACTTGAACTACAAATTAAGTTTGCAAATCATAAATTCATATATGTTTACAGATGATCAAAGTAAAACGTCTTTCATCAACAAATTTTTATTTTACGTGCACAATATTTTTTGCAAAGTGGAAAATTAAAAAAGAAAGATTTTAGGATTACGCATTATGATCTGAATTATTTTATTATTTGAAACAGTTAAGAAGCTAACTCAACATAAAGAACAGTTAAAATGAAACATTTCAAATTGCATTACATCTTTGTACATGAAATTGATGATATTGCAAGTGATTCTTAGAATTTTTTCTTCTAAACATTTGTAAAATTGCCGTCCCGAAGGAATTCTCCTGTCATTTCTCGGGGCTTTTCGGTCACAAAATATTCCCGAGCTTTTCGGTTTATTAGCCACCCTGAAAAGGAAATTGCTAATTCCAAAATAACAGTTTACAACTGTTTAATTTGATTTGCAGTTTATTAGACCCACGGTCTCATGACCATAACAGGAAATCAAAACTTACATGACTATTATAAAGGCTACTATTATTATCTTACCATACAAGTGTTAGTGTATATGCTATGAGTTCTCTACAGATATCAGAAGCAGATATAAAAAATGTATCAACTACAGTAACAGCGCGATTACAAAGCGTATTCAAGTAATTACACATGACAATTTATAAAAGAATTAAACACTACAGATGAAATCGAAAGCAGCAGATAAAATGTTTCATAAAATCTAGATTTATTGCTCGGAATATTTAGAGGAAGTTGGCTTAACAAACATCAGAAACCAATATTTCCATGTAACAGTTGTTATAAAAACAAAACTACTTCTAGGTCATTTTTGTGTTTTTATTTACTGTGATACACATGGTGAAAGCATATTCAAGGGACTAGCAAAGAAATTCATTAGAAAATATTCGTAGAGTCGAACTTTTTTTGAAGTTCTTATAAAATAGAAGAACAAGGCCCTAATTGTTGATGCAGCTCTCGCACATGATTAATGAAATCAAGCTTATAGGTAAGTAGGCGTTCCAAATCCTTGATGGCCGTAACTTTTTCTATATGGACGCCTCTTATTTGGTGATTGTACGCAACGATTATTGTTCCTTTTCAATACAATTGGTTAAATTACTGACCCACCTAAGCAGCTACATTCACAAATTAAGTTAGCATGGCGAACTACTTCCTAACCAGATAAAAACATCCTAGGCGGGAGATGAGGTTATCCTGATGATTAAGTTGATTTCCAAAAAAAATGTTGGTTTCTCCTTAATTTCGTTTTATGGTCTCTCTCTCTCTCTCTCTGAGCAGTAATCGAAGTCAGATCTGACTCTTGCTCACACACTGCGCGTTAGTACATGCATTTGTCGTTTATAAAAATATCAGGGACTGAACCAACTCTTCCTCCATACCTCATCCTTTACTTTAGATGTATAAGGAATTTTCATTTACATACGTACCATGTTAAAACACTTTGAGATTGAGTTCTTGTTGCTTAATGGAGATGCCTGGATTTCTTCTTTGGTCAATTGTTTTACAACACCGCTCTGGATGTTTATTTTCGCCCGGACTCTACCAGTAGTTGCAGGTGTATAAATTCCACGAAAAATCGTATCTTTCTTTAATCTTCCCAATATAGCGAAGATGTCGCCATTAGATGCTGATAATACAATTTGTTCTTCGGTAGGCATGGGTTGAAGGACCTTCTTTTTTGTTCTGACTTGAATTGGTTTATCCTGAGGAAATGTGTACCTTCGAAGTTCAAATATCCGGTCAGGATACTTTTTGGAAATAAGTCGAATAGATCTAAGACCCGCGGGTGTAAAACCGTTTGTAAATTCATACGCTAGAGTAGAAGTTGGAACGGCAAAAGGAAGCCTCGTTCTGGAAATATAAGAAGTCTCGGCAGGTAGAACGGAACTGACAGACGTAGGTGTGTCAGGATCTCTTTGTGGATAATTTATTTCAGGAGCTTTAGCGGTTCTGCCAGAAGGCACACCAGGAATAGGGGCACCATTAGGTAAGCAGTCGAACTGTAAACTCAATTCTGGAACAAGAAATACAAGATTAAATTTTTCTAATAACACAAAAACGTATACTGGTATATCATGAGTTGTCAGTGAGGCTGTAGTTGTTTATGTAGTTGTCAACATTTTTATAAACTATTTGTATTATTTTTATCTTTATCTAATGTTTTATGTCTTTTAACAAACTTATGTTAAGCAATCTTTGATATTCCTGCCGAAAGAAAATTTCCGGAAGATCTTAGGCGCAAATGTCAGCCTGGGCTATACATATTTCACTAAATACGCAGACTTTATTCGAATGATTGATTTTAAATTCATCTATTCTTGATTTTCTAAAGTTTGGATCTGACGAAATCTTCGACTATTCGATTAAATTAAAAAGCAAATTGTTCCATTTTAAGTTTTCGCATTTATTGCTTGCACATTTGAGGGTCGGAAACATACAAAATCAACTAATTTTATAATCGCTTACTAAAGAATAAACAAATTCATATGCTTTGTGATTCTTCATTAAATAATAACAAAAGTAGCAGAATCAATGCTTTCACGATGATTAATTGTCATCAAAAGAGGTATTTCGGGTTTAGATCGTTTACAAAGCTACAAATTTTTGCCGACGTTTCGTGAACATTGCAGTTTAATTCTTCGAGTCTAGTCTGAAACTAAAGTATCAGGTTATGTGGTTCTAATACTCTCTAGGAAGCCTGTGATTAATTAGAGCACCCCACCGCACTGTGGAGGCTGGTCAAATCTTATTGGCTAATCAAGTTTTTTTTTTTAAATCCAGGAGGAAGGTAAACCAAATGGGATTAATATTATATCCATTGCCTCTACTGACGTGATTAGGGGTGTTTTAAGATTTCGCTTCCTTCTTCTTGGATGCATGTCAGGATTGTGACTGTTTTTCTCTATCTTTGTTTAACAGGTTTTGCTGACTTATTTTTTTCAGTGTATTTTCTTATTGCTTTATTGAATTGTTTGTGTAAATGTTCTGCATTACAATTTTGTTAGATGGCGGATAAATTGTGGTAGGAGGAAGCAGGTAGATATCAGTCTGTCTAGGTGGGTTTTCTGTAAACTTCATGTCCGCATGTGTTATCAGATATTTTATAAACTAGAACTTCCAAGAAAGGCAATATTCCGCGTTGTTCAGTTTCCATAGTGAACTGGATATTAGCATATAGTCGTTTCATAAAATCGGAAAACTTATTTAGTTCATCTAGTTCATGTCGCCCGATGACAAAAGTCTTGTCAACGTAATAGAAACTAAATTCCAGGTTAAGCTTGGATTGGTTCAAAATTTTATTCTATAGATGTTCCATACAAATTTTGGCTATTATAGGTGAAATTAGAGATCACATATTATTTGTTCGTATGAAAGTCTACTGAAGTCTCTCAATGTTAATAACACAGCCACACAAAAAAAACTTGTCGGATCTGGATTTAAAATACATGTACCCCTGTATATTTTATGCGCTGAATTTAAATCGGCCCTTAGAATTGGTCCAGCGGCTCTAAGTTTAGCCTTTGCTTCAATAAAAAACCTCAAAACTGGCTAAATAGGTGCTTTTACGTGAACAAAGTAGAAGAAAAAATCAAAAACCTAAAATATCAGTCGAAATGCACTCAACCTTATATATTTTGATATGCTGTATTAGAATTCGCGACCTAATTTGGGCGTCGTTCGGCCTTAACCTCAAGAAACGTCTGACAATCGCAAATAAAGCTGATGTATCCCTTCAATGAAAAGCTGACATCTCAAATCTAAGTGAAAACGTACATGCTCTTATGTCTTTCACTGCGAGTATTTCAAATTCATAACCTACATCGATCCGGAAGTTCTAATTTGGCCCTAAAATGTCTAGGTTCGGCTCTTATCTTAAGAAACACTTTGAAATGACACAAATAGCAAATTTTGCTTTTATAAAAAATGTTATGATGCTAGATTAGTGTAAGTCCCCTTGCCTCTCACTATTCAGAGTTGCAAAGGCATATTTCATCAGATTGTATGTAATATATTTTTCAAATTCTATTTAAACTGTTTTTTAATACTATACCGTGTTTCTAAATATTTAAACTGTTTTTTAATACTATACCGTGTTTCTATTTAAACTGTTTAATACTATACCGTGTTTTCTAAGCTTAAATGTAGAAGATGTAATTTTAAATCCATTGAAATTCCCACATTTTCATAGGCCTTCAGCATCTTAGCTACAATTTTCTTGTAGTCAGGAATCTTATAATCACCTAAAAAATTCATATCACTTGTTTTAAAACTTTCCAAAGCTTCCTTTGAAACGTTAGTCGTCTGTGTGAACAAGTTAGAGACTTTAGATAACGTACGAATCTAAAGCCCATCGAATACACCTTTATTTAATTACGCATCAGACAGATAGGATTTTCTGACCTATATACTAATCCTTATCTAAAGATTTCACAAATTGCTTCATCGGTCTCAGCTTGATATGAAGGGGTGGGATAAGAACTTTCTTAGGATTAACAAGAGTATTTGAATGAGTTTGTGAGAACCTGGTTCGAAGGATTTTCTCTTAGGCCAACATTTTTTTCTATAATGATTAGTTCGATCTCTGCTATTCCAATGGCATAAAAAACGTGGCTCACTCGTGAAAACCTGATTGTCGCCCGAGTAGAATAGTAAGCATTTTGAAATCAACACGAATTAATGCAAATGTGACAGAATGAATCTGGACATTTATCACAATTGTGAATTTGTAAACAGCTTTAAGTCTTTTTGTGTATACACTTTTTAGTTGTGTCTGTTATAGTGGCTTGAATATCGTTTATCTAGACACTCGCCGTGATGATATAGTCACAGCTATAAATGATATCATGTAGTGATTTCAAATCTCAAATCAGCGATAGTGTACTTTTAGAAATGTATTCAATGCCCGCTCACACAGAAAAAACAAAGGGTAACATTTGTTGCAGGAAATTTTTTAGAGCGATAAAGTTTTATTGAGTCGACTTAGCGTCTTTCAAAATACGTGGGTTTTACGTATCATTTAAACTTTCTCTTGTTTTTTTGGTAACAAAATACATGCATTTTGAAAGACGCGAAGTTGTCTCAGTAAAACTTTATTGCTTTAAAAAATTTCTTTAGCTGTAACTATATCATCGCGGCGAGTGCCTAGATAAAAGGAATTTATACCGCTATGGTAGGCACAACTAAAAAGAGTTTTATACAAAAAAAGACATAAGAACATTTACTTTTGGACTCAGATTCGAGATGTAAATTTTTCTTTGTTCAACTTTATATGGCGAAAATCGGCTTTATTGGGTATTTTGAGATGTTTTATTGAGGTTAGCGACAAATTAGACCTGCTAAGCCAATGTAGGTGTTGAATTTGAATACATTAAAATAAAAGACATAAGAACATGTACGTTTTCATCCAGATTTAAGAGGAAAGTTTTTCATTAAAGGAACAAATCAGCTTTATTTGCGATTTTCAGATGTCTTTTGAGGTTAGGGCCGAACCTAGACCTGTTGGTCCAATTTAGGTCACGAATTAGAATTCAGCGTATCAAAATACATAAGCTTGAGTACATTTTCACTGAGATTTAAGGTTTTTGATTTCTTCTACAACTGTGTTCAAGTAAAAACAGCTATTTAGCCAGTTTCGAGGTGTCTTATTGAGGTTGAGGCTAAACCTAGACCCGATGGACAAGTTCTGAGGTCTGCTTTAAATTCAGCGCATCAAAATATATATGGATACATGTGTCTCATACTGCGGTCCAAAAACTTTTTCTTTGTGTGGCTGTGTAATGAATTACCGACATGTCTTGTGAAAACTTTATTTTGCATTTTACAATGTCGTGCACGGTTAGAATGGTACCTACTGCACACCTCTAAATTTTGTAGTACAAAGTTGCTTTGTGAAGTTGAGTTAAAAAAAATTCTCAGTTATGTAAAGCCAAAAAGAAAATTTGTCCAAAATTATTATTTACATTATGATATCATAGTCACTAAATGAATTGAAGATAACCGTCAAGAATAATAAGATCAGAGTATAGACAGTCAGCATATTTCCTAATTTGAGGAAAAACTGATTAACATTTTTATAACTAATGTAATCAACAATATTAATAAAAATTATTCTACTGCTTCATTAGCTTTTTTAATGTATAAAAGAGACCTTATCTATTATATCTCATGAATCAAGCATGTCTTTTTGTTATATTTATATTTGATAAGAGTCAGTTTTAAGAAAAAGAATATATATATACATCTAAAAATGCCAGCTGTTTTTATACACTTTGTTTGGTTAACGAGATCATTAAAAAACTTTATGTATTTCGAACTTTTCGTAGGAAAATTGATATATTTTTAGCCCATACATTCTTAGATTTTGATAAATAATATTAAAATTTTAATTTAACTGTTTAATTAACTCTTCGTTTACAGACAGGGGATTTTAAGGCACAAGCGATTTTTCAAATTGGAATGTCTCGCCTTGGGAAAAATTCAGAAGGTCGGTTTCCCCCTTTAAAAAATCTAGGCAGTAACAGGGTCAGGTTCTGTGAGTAGCGCTGCAGTTCGTCAGTTAACCTTTGAGCGATGCGTGGTGAAAGTGCGTACAGTGACCTAAAAGACCCTGTCTGGAAACCGCGTTAGCGTTTTCACCTGTTAGCGAACATTAACTGTTTTGCTTTATTTGGTATTTTCGGGTATTTTTATGAGGAACTTAATGTTTTCATGTAATTCTGGTATATTTTTATACAATAAATATTGGATTAACAGTCAGTATCCTACTTTTTCTAAGGAATTGCCTGCATGAATCACTGTAAAATACTCTCATTTTTAAGGTCTTTAAATAATTTAACTTTTTTAAGTTGCCGCCAATGGACCTATACTTTTTTTATATATTTAAGTATGACTGTCACAGCAAGAATGATGTGTACATGTCTAAACTTTGATCCGCACAGTTAAAAAGTTGAAAGTCTATAGCTGCTAACCACCACTTTTTTCAAAAATGCGTTTTTTACATTTTTCTGCACTTATAATATTCGTCTATATAAGCCAGTTTAAAAAGTCCCCCCCTCCCTGAAAGCACGTAAAGATCGTAAATGCGCTTTCCACCGCAGGGCTAACATGAAACTTTACGCCCGATACACAAAACTTTACGCTCAATACTTCCTTTATCTTCTTCAAGTGCTTTTTTTCAAAAAGGATAGGATAAATAGAAATTTTCTTGGCAGATGCATGATTTCAGCCCTTTTCCACGCCTATAAAGGGAGGAAAATGCTCTGCTTTTTACTCTCTAGGCAGTGAAAAGTGACGTCAGATGAGAATAATGAAAATTAAACATCTATGAGTTCGCATTTTACGATAAACAGCCCACTGACCACAAGAATTGGAAGTAAACTTTTGTTCCACATAATAAAAATTTTCGGCAATTTGTGGAATGTTGCCGTATTTACATGTAACATTACCATAAGTGACAGAAAATATCTATAAATTTCCAGGAATTCATAGACATTTTATAATTTATTTTTAGAAAATTTATAGTAGGTTTCAATAAGTTACTAGTAATGATACTAATTTTTTGAATACATTTCCGGAAATTCATAAAAAATTCTAAAATTGAATTTTTGGTATTTTATGGTAGGTTACAATATTCACCTGTAGAATTACCATAAATAACCAAAAATGAAACTTGACCAAAGCAACAAGACAACAATTTGACCTTATTATTCAACACGTATTAATGAAATGTGAGCTTCTTCCATTACCCTTTACAATTTTATAAATTGCGGTTATAAACTATATATAGACTTTTCACCCTTCAGTTTAGTTCGTGAAATATTTTTTCGTTCAAATTAAATCAGAAAAATTCTTATTTGTGTGAAGCCTGAAAAAACGTAGTTAAAATTATATATGTATTGTTTATTGTATTCACCAAACAAATTGAGAATAACCGCCAAGGATAGCATCAAAGTATTGACAATCTTCATATTTTCAAATTTGAGAAAAAACTAATTTATTTTTGTATGCGAAATTTAATCTGAAATATAACTAAGGATTTTTAGAGTGCTTTGTTAGCTTATGTAAGTTATAATGGAGACGTCGCCTGTAGATTTAAGGCGACAAACATTGATTTTTAGATATTTACATTTGATAAGAGTCAGTTCAATATTTTACGTCTCTTAGAAAAAGCTTCTTTTTACGTGGCGAATTTTTTAAATCAACAAACCAATTTTTGAAATCGAATACTATATATTTTACAAAATATGTTTGAAGAATTGGAAAAGTAAATGTCATCCTCTCATAGCTTTTTTTTATGTTAAAAAAATATTCCAGAGAAAAAGAATTAATCTTGTAACAAAAGCTTTGTCCTCCGATGTCGATTCTTAATCCCTATCACCGTAACTTCTACTTTAAACATCAGATATTTACATCCCACTGTGTCTAATTATTATTAATAATATGATTATTATTATAATTATGTAAATATGAAAAAATGAGAATAATACACATGGGCACATAATAATTGATGCTCTTACACAGAGCAAAAAGTAATTCTGAATCAAGGAAATATTAGTTTGAAGCATCAAACCGTGCTTTCGCGCTCGCTCAAATGCATATTCTGTAAATTTAAAAGCTTATGCTTCTGTTTCTCGTTATGTTGATTCAAATAGATTATCATTAAATTATGTAAAAAATTATTAGCCTCAACTGGAAGATGAACGATAAATGAAGCGAATTGATCAGACAGAAGTTTAAAATTATTGTTACTTTTGTTACTACGATATCTTAAATATGGGCATGTCACGATATTAGAAATGCGATTCAAATCACGGTTTAGGTGCTTTTAAACATCCAAACGACCAAAACTGCCTATTTTCAACTTCTCGTTAAATATTATTAATTCGATATATCGCAACAGACCCATATTTGAGACATCATAGTAATAAAAGTGAAAATAATTTTACATTTTTGCCTCATCAAATCGATTCATTGAGCGTTCAATTAAAGATTCTGCCATTATCTATTACCAGAATTTTTAGATTTCAAGAAGGTAAATATTGATTCAAATGCAAAATACATTACTTTTGTAGACGTTAAATCTGAAAATTTTACACCTTTCTTTAACACCTGTGACAAACACTCCCCCGTTTTCTCGTATTTTATTGACATTAAATTCCTAACTATACTCCATACATTATCCCTATAGCTTTGACGCCACGCTGAGTACGATATCATAAATACTGATGACATTGATCTGGTACTTTCGAACTTACGGTGTTCGCACAAGAAAATACGTGTGCAGTATGCTGGAATCTACGAACACAAGCCACACTGCACAAACACAGAGGACCAACCAATCGCGTGCGATTTGTCGGGCTGCTGCAATGCGAGCTAACTACGTACCGTGCGCCTATCGGACTGCTGCAAAAGAAGCAGAAGTTTTTGACGTTGCAAATTTGGTTTATTATATCATTTAATCTATTTATTCATATTATGTTATCCACTAAATACATATAAATCACTATGAAGCTTGTCAGAGATATCCGAAATATTAAAAAATATTACTTTATATAATAGCTTTCCATACCAGATTCTTTTAAAATGATAGACACTACACTCTCTCCGTAAACACACCAATATTAGCAACGTCGCAAACTTCTGTTTCTCGAAGGCCGCTCCGATGTGTGAACGGTACGTAACCAGCTCGCTCTGCAGCAGCGCGAAAGATCGCACCCGATTGGTGGGCGCTCTGTGTGTTCCCACGGACAGTTCGTGCGTGAGCCATTTTCAGCATATTGCACACGCATTTTATTGTGCGAACACCTTTATAGATAGGCAGAAGAATTGCAAATTATCCAAATAAAATTTTTACTAATGATGAAAAATAGAAAATTGATAAACTTTTGAAAATTTTAAAAATGTAAATTTTTTTTATAGATTAGGAAATTTAGTTTAAATTCGTCACTGGATATCAAATATAGTATAGCATGAACTTTATATATTACATTTAAAGATATTAAATATCTGATTATAGAGAATTAAGGTTTGACATTATGACCAATTAAATATGGTTTGCAAGGGTGCAAAGAAAAAAACCACACTGAAATTATAACAATTTCTTTCATTATTTACAATCTTTTTTTTTACAAATACACTTATTTACGAGAGATTCATCGGCATGTCTTACGAAAATTAACTACTGCCCATTAGCATATATTACTCTCGGCGTTATTCGAATCGTACATTTTGCTATAATATCCCCCTTGTTTGGGATATAATTTCTAATTTAATCGTAAATACTCATGCCTCTACACTATAGTCGCAGCACAAATCATAACTAATAATCAAAGATGTATATACAATTATGGTGTTTCTTAATAATAATTTTATCAATCATGTCTAATTCGTTTATATACGAAAGTTTTAATTTATATGCTAATAAAAATACAATAGGCTTACGCACACAGCCCAGCGTGATCTATAGTCAACTAATTCACATTTTATACATATTAGGAGCTACTAAGAATTCACAGACAGCCAACGGTGCCCTATAGGTCAACTCTCAGAAATCCCTCGAAGTATATTTTTTTAAGCTCGCGCAATTGAACTTTCCGCTTAAAACTTTTGTTGTGGTAGGGTCTGTAAGATAATAGGGGTTATTATCGAACGATTTTCAGGTAGACTACGGACCGCAATATCAATGGAAGAATTTTTCGGTTTCCTCATCAAATTTGCTAGATTTTACGGGACACGTAACAGGATTAAATCCCACTCTTTCAAAGAAACTGAGGATCCCCCTCCTTGGTATCAGTATCAGAACAGAGAGAGCGAAACAAACGCCCCAGATCCCTTATATCTCGTTCGGTAGGGTTGCTTTGAGGATGCCTAGCCAAATAGAAAATTGGTTGAATTCCAGTTTCGCGCAACATTTTCGTGCATAATTGCGACGTAAATTGAGTCCCTTTATTTGCCAATAACCTATTGGGCTTCCCCATTTCCGGAATGTATAGTTCACAAATCTTTTTTATTGCAGTAATCGTTTCATTTCTTTTTATAGGGTATAGTTGAACATATTTTCAAAATGCATCCAAAAAAACAAAAATGTGTTAAACTCTCCTAGTAGAGATAGGCAGAGGACCAAAGAAATCAACAGTTACAAGGTCACTCGGCTCAGGTGAATGAACTAGGTGAAATTCACCCTCCATGTTTTTATTAACATATTTAACCTTTTGACACAAATCACATGAAACAACAAATTATCGGATTTCTCTATGCATACCCCTCCAATGGTACAAAAGGCGAGTATGCATCAAAGTTTTATAGACATCAGGATGACCTAGTTTACAATGAATCTGTTCTATTAATTTTAAAGTTAAATTTTGTGGAATTACAATTTGAAAATTATGTGTTATATTACCACAGTGAAATAAAACGTTGTTTTGTAATTAAAATTGATCTTTGTATTGGGATGAATCAAGATCATTGATGATTTTTTTATGTAAGAATCGTTCAGTTGATTTTCAATAATTAAAAAAAAAATTATTTTTATTTCTTTATCCAAGGTTAGCATGGACAATTTATTTCTTTAGTAATAACCGACAAGTTGATTAATAGGCTGTTAATACAGAATTAAGGTGTAGCGTTTAATTAAGAAAGGTCAAGGCTTTATGATCAGTAATTACAGTAAACTCACTTCCCAACAACAGAACTTTGAGTTTAGTTATTGAATAAGCCAAAAGCTGATTTTCCGTTGTGCGGAAATTAACTTCCGCTTTGCTTAAGCATCTGCTAATTTGATAGCACATTATAATTACAATCTTGATCAACTTGATAAAGAATTCCGCTTATTCCCATATTTGATGGATCAATTGCAATCGTAATGGTACACCGGGTATAATATGATCCAGTGAAATGTAATTGACTAAATTATTTTTATTGCATCAAAAGCTGTTTTATGTTTCTCAGTCCAATTCCACGATTTTTATGTTTTCACGTTATCGCGAAAAGCTTCCATGTAGTTAGCGTAACGAATAGCAAATTATCTATAATAATTACAAATATCGAAAAATTGCTGAAGTTGATTTAAATTTTTTGGTGTATCAAATTGTCTGATCACCTCTAAAGACTTAGAGCACGAATGAAGGCCGAACCCGCAGTTTTAATATCGAAAGGAATTCTATGAAATTTATATCATTTGGAACCAAATAAAAAAGCGATGAATTTATGCAAATCGCAATGCAATGGAATTTACCAGTATCCGTTTGCAAGGTCGCTCGTGGTCATATGATTCACACCATGAAAATTTTGCAGCAATTCATTTATTAGAGGTGGTGACTCATTATCGGCTTTAATGATTTCATTAACGAAGCGTGAATCTAAACACACTATAATAGTCTTATCTTTACAAATGACAATTCTTAGTGGGTTGCAATAAGGACTAGTCGACTATTCGATGATACCGTTCTTTAACATTTCTATTACTTCTTAGCTAACTAATTCGTGATAAGCAAACGGTACTGGATATGTTTTACCAACCAATGTTTTTTTTCGGTTTTACGTTAATGGAATAGTACTTTTTTTACAGACCTCATTCAAAATTTAGGCGAAACTATTTACAATTCAATTTGAGATTCATTATTTATGGGATATATAAAAAAGGCGGGGGAAGCATAAAGCGGAGATTGAGCTGCCAGAGACGCGTCGGGAGAATGTCCCCGCGCAAAGCGCAGATTATATAAATTGAAATTATATAATGAATTTGATTTAAAGAAAAACTATTTCAAAACACTTTGAGATTATGTTACGGTTGCTTAATGGAGATGCCGCGATTTCTTCTCGGGTCAATGCTTCAACAGCGCCGCTCTTCATGTTTATTTTCGCTCGGACTGTCCCCAAAGCTGAAGGTGTGTATATTCCACGAAAAACCATTTGTCTGTTAATTTTTTCCAGAACGGCAAGAATTTCGCAATTAGGTGTGGATAATACAATTTGTTCTTTGGTCGGCATGGGCTTAAGTGACATATGGCTTGTTCTCAATTGAATCGGTTTATCGAGAGGAAATGTGTATCTTCGAAGTTCAAATATCCGGTCAGGATACTTTTTGGAAATGAGTCGAACAGATCTAAGACGTTCGGGAGTAAATCCGTGTGTAAATTCATACGCTAGATAAGAAGTTTGACCTCTAGAAGTATACCTATTTCTGGCACGATTAGAAGTCTCGGCAGGTGGACCAGACATAACGGACGTAGTTTTCTCGAGATTTATGCCTGGAGAATTTCTTTCAGGCGACTTAGTGGTTCTGCCAAAAGGAACACCAGGAATAGGGGCACCATTAGGTAAGCAGTCAAACTGTAAACTGAATTCTGTAACAGGAAACCCAGGATCTCATTTTTTCTCTAATACAAAAACGTATATTGGTATATCATCAGTTATCAGTGCGGTCGTAATGGTTAATGTACCTGTCAACATATTTATCAACTGCTTGTAACGTTTTCATCCAATATTTTATGTCATTAAAAAAATGTATGCAATTCAATCTCTAATATTTATGTCCAAAGAAAATCTCCGGAATATCTTAAGCGAAAATGTCAGACTAGGCTAAACATACTTCAATAAATATTTAGACTTTATTTGAATGACTTTGTTCACTGGGATTGACAGGAAGTTTGCATAAAATTAATCCCTACTTAGACTAAAATGGATTGTTTATATATTTATTTTAGTACATTCATTCGCGATTTTTTTTGCATTCTCAGTAATGCCTTTTATGAAAAATTGGAAATATTTTTGATTGTATAAATTCTTAGATTGTGTTTGTGTAACGTATGAAATCCTAATTTTCAAATTAAAAACAAAAGTTCTACCGCCGACCTTTGACAGCAGGGGAGCCTTTTTACTTCATTTACCACGCCATTTTCTCTCAATTCTCCGTTAACGCCTTTCTTCCTTTACTTTCTCATCAAAATATATTTTCAAAATTCTTCATTGATTTATTTTAAATTGATCTGTTCTTGATATCCTACGGTTTGGATCTTGAGAAATTTTCGACTTTTTCATGAAAATGTTTTCAAAATTGTTCCATTTCAATTTGTCGCACTTATTGCTTGCACACTTTAAATAAGAACAAAAATAGTGGAATAAATTCTTTAACGAAGGTTCATTATGATCAAAAGAGATATTTCGGTTCCAGTGGTTTACAAGGCTGCACATTTTTGCCGGCATTTCGTGAAAATCACAGTTTACTTCTTCAGGTTCACTATCAGGTTATCTGGTTCTAATGCATACTCTCTACGAGGCCTGTGATTGGTAAGAACTCCCCTTTGCACCGTGAAGACTGGGTTAAATGACTTGAGTTAAATGTTTTAGTCGGATTTTACTCTCATGTTCCTTTATAAGTTGGCTCACCGCTATCCCGGTTTCTTCAATACAGACTTTTCCTCAAGAACAAGGAATTTTATATAGTCGTAGATTGGGAGGGGCTCATTTTTTGCCTTTAGGATTGTTTAGAAGTTGTCCTATTTTTGTAGGTGATTTGAATACAGTTTGAATGTGGTGTTTGTTGAGCATTCTTTCTATTTATTCTGTGAAACCTTGGCTGTAGGGCAGGTTTGTGATCGTTTTTCTCTCTCTTTGCTTAGTAGGTTTTGTTGACTTGTTTTTTTAGTGCATTTTCTTATTGTTCCATTGATTTGTTTGTATAACCGTTCTGCATTACAATTTATTCAACATTTTGTAATTCTTTTTGTAAGTTATATTTATATGTCATGGAGACAGCCGTATATACAAGGGAGTTCATGAGCGATTCCTTTTGAGCTGGGTGGTGGGAGTTGGTAAACTAGTACGTCCAAGAGAGGCAATATTACGTGTTGCTCAGTTTTCTTATTGAACTGGAAATTAGCATGTAGTCGATTTATAGAATCGAAAAACTTATTGAGTTCGTCTAGTCCATGACGCCCGATGACAAAAGTCTTGTCAACGTAATGGAACCAAAATTCCGGTTTAAGCTTAGATTGGTTCAAGATTTTATTTTCTAGATGTTCTATAAAGATGATGGCTATTACAGGTGAGATTGGAGATCCCATTGCTGCTCCCAAGGTTTGTTTTTCAAATTATAAAAGAACTTATAAATACTTGAAAAGGCTACAGATTTTTAATGTTTTCATAGTACCTTAATCAATATCTTATACGATCAAATTTTCTCTTAAAATCTTATTTCTATATTATGTCCTCATATCCCACATTAACATAATTTGTTCACATAAAAATATACTGAAATCAATATCAATAATAAATTACCCATATTCATATAGTACATTAGGTCCTTAAATTGAGAATTATTGGAAAAAAATTTGCCAAGAACGATTCCTCGCTCGTGTTACCTAAACATAAACCCGAGCCGGGAAAACCTTCTAGGTCACATAGCTTCCTCATGGCATTTGAGGACCTCGCTTTCATTCATGAGACACAGCAATCGGACAAAAGAAAGGGAGCTGTTAACCACACCTGGCGCAGATGTTCTCCTAAGTTGTTTTTTATCATGCGCCAGGCCTGGAAGGCATGTGTCTGCCTTTCTTGCCTCTCTCTCTCAACAACCTCTCTGTCTTTCCTCCCGGTGAATAGTTGCCAGTGGCGGCCAACTCTAACGTAACCAATTCGAAAATAATAATTTTGCTATTTTTCTTTTTTTAATTAAATAAAAGCCGGGGATTATATAACAATTTTTAACAATAATTTGTGTTATCTTAGTGAGAACGTTCTTCTCATATCTTAGCTTTTGTGAATTCGATTTGTTATGTTGTATTGTATGTTAATTTCGTGATTTATTTGATACTCTACATTTTATTTCTATTTAGAATTTGATTTTGTCATTTTTGTAGGTTTAATTTTATCTTGTAAACGCATTTAAAAGTTTATCTGCCTGCTCAGCTTTGTCGATAGAAGGGGATGCCGAGGCAGCCAAAACGCTCCTCCATCTGCCACTAGATTGATCGAGAGCTACGGGCCAATCGCTGACCAGCAGGCTCTCGAAGGGCGACATAAAATACCGGTGCGTACACTCGTAGGTCGCCAGACTTTCTCTATCATTCTACTCTTACGAGTTCGGTACGCACGTTTTCAGCTCCGCAAACCTTCCTCTCTTTTCTCATTTCCTAAGTCGGTACACTCGTTTGCAGCTCCGCAAACCTCTCTCTCTTTTCTTACTTCCGAGGCCGCTAAGCTCACCGCAGTTCTGCAAGCCTCCATCTCTTTCTATCTCTCTAGACTGTTCCAAGGTCGATCTGTCTTTCTTGTGGCTCCGTAAACCTCCAGCTCCACAAATCTTTCCCTTTCTGTCTCTCTGCCTGAACCTCGATCCTCTTCGCAACTTCCTATCACACGTCCTATACCTGGAAACGGACAGAAGCGCTCCTGTCCGGGCAACTCCACCCGCCTCCTAGGTCGCAAACAGTCCCTCCTTCATCCCTTCTCAATTTCGCTGGATCTTCTTTCCTACCTTCCTTTCTGACGACGGGACAACAATACGTGGCCAGCGGCAATCGCATGCCCTCCACCCACATCGGACGCAGCAACGGGCTTCAGTTCCTTCTGGAACCAGCCTGCAGCCCAGCATCTTCATCCATGGATGGGCTGCAAGCCTGTAGGTACCTCGACTCTGCCAGCAGGGTCGTCCGGATCCAACAGCAGCGACCTAGCAGTCGCCAAGCCGAGGCGAAATCGATAAGACGACGCGACGCATTCCTCCAGCGGAATAATACCAGCCTGCTATTCCGAGCATCGTTCCCCTTCTGTTCAACTTAAGCGATGTTCTCGGCTCCACGACGCGAGCTACGGTTCCTCTAGAATTGGCTCCCCTCAACGAGCAGCTGTTCGTCCGGAAACGGCCGTAACAACACCGGTAGACATCAAGCTACGGTTCCTCTCGAACCGGTTCCCCTTGACAAGCAACTGGTCCCCTGGGAACTGGCTTGTAACCGGACTACCAACACCACAACAACACCACTCAACTCCTTAGATCAAGTCGGGCCGAAACTTTTCATACATTTCCGGAAGTTTATAGATATGTTTAAATTAAATTTTAGGCAATTTATAGTAAGTTACCATAAATTACTTGTAATGATACCAATTTTTTAAATTAATTTTTGGAAATTTATAAAAATGTTTGAAATTGAATTTTGGGTACTTTATGGTAGGTTACCATATTTTCCTGTAAAATTATCATGAATGACCGAAATTTTCCATAAATTTCCGGAAGTTTATAGACATTTTCTAATCGAATTTCGGGCAATTTCGCTCAAGTTACCATAAATTACCTGTAACATTACCAATTTTACAAAATTATTATGTATTAATGAAATGCGAGCTTTTTCCATCCCCTTGTACAATTTTAGAAATGGTGGTTACGAACAGGAATTCGAACGAAATTCAGGTACATTTTTGGATATTTGCTAATTATTTCGATAAACTGAAAAGAATTTGGCTAAAAACTAACCTTAGTCTGAAAAAGTATAAAAATATAATAAGCCTGCGAAGGCACAATGTCAACATTATGAATTAATTATATTTTATATAAAAAAGAACGAAAAGGAACATAACAAACCTTTCGTTACGCTCCTTTTTGTTTGTTTCCACATCAAACTTTACCGAAAAACAAATCTGACAATGTTCCTTAATAGCTGCATTATTTTTTAGTGATTTTAAATACTTAGCATTATTTTTAGGTAAATTATATAAAATTTACAGAAATAATTGAAACATATCTAAAAAAAATCGTGTTTATGTAAAACTTGAAAAAATGTGGTTCAAATTATAGATGTGTTATTTATTGTATTTACCAAATAAATCGAGGATAGCCACCAAGGATATCACCTGAGTAATGACAATCTTCATACTTTCTAAGTTGAGAAAAAACTGATTTATTTCTGTAGGAAAAATTTAGTATAATGTATAATGTATAATGGAGACGTCATCTTTACATTTCTGGTGCCAATCATTTATTTTTTAGATATTTACATTTGATAAGAGTCAGTTTAATATTTTACGTTTCTTAGAAAAAGCTAGTTTTCATGTGGCGAATTTATATAGTGTGTTCTTTAAAGCCCATTGAAAATTTTAAAAATAGAATAGTATACATTCTACAAAGTATGTTTAAAGAATTAGAAAGATGAATGTCATTCTTTCATAGCTTTGTTCTAATGTTTCAAAAGTCTCTCCGAAAAAGAATGTATCTCGTAACAAAAGTGTTCTACTCTGATATCGATTCTTAATCACTATCACCGTAACTTGTATTTTAAACTTGAGATGCTTATATTCCACTGTGCCTAATTATTTTTAATAATATAATTATTATTATAATTATATAAATGTGAGAAAATGGTAATAATAAACATGGTCACACCATAACTAATGACCCTTACACTGATGAAAAATTACTTCTGAATCAATGAAATATTGGTTTGAAGCATATGCTATTGTTTAGAAAAAATTCTTTATCAAATTTTTAAGGCGTCTGTTATTTGAAATTTTGTCTGAAGGAATGGAAATTTTATCAGCTTGCAACTCCGTAATCTTTTTAAACTTTCCTCTTTTTCAAATAGAAGTATCAAAAGGCATAATAACATTAAAGTACTTGAAAAAATTCATTTACAGTTCGAATTTGTAAGTATAAATAAACTAAAAATCTTTTTAAAAAATAAGAGTTAAATAGTGAATGAATAAACGTCAATTCATTTTCGACAACAATAATTGCCCCTAAAAATTGTTACTAAATTACTGCGATTATTTACTGAGTAATGACTGCATATTAATTTATATTAATATTTAGTTCAATACCAATAAAAATTATTACCGTAATTGAGATGAAGGATGCAACAACTCGACAAGGGCTCTAAACCGCGTAGAAGTATTGTCCTGCCGGAAAAAACTATCGATCAAAAAAAAAAAAATTGTTCGAAACGTAAACATTCGTATTTAGCTTGATGCGGTCGAGTTGAAATTTGTATGGTGTATTCTCATTCTGTAAATTTACGAATTATGGCATTTTCATATTAAAGCAAGAAAAAAATGGTTGCTCTTTTTTTAAATAAATAATATTCATTTATTACAAATACAATGATCGAATATACGTACCAAAGAAATTTGTGATCATTGTTTAAAGCATATGAAAATTATTTTTGAACTTAAAATAACAGTAATTGTATAAAAATTATATAAAGAAATATATTTAAAAACACTTGCACCTCGAACGAAAAAAGAAATTACTCCCTACATTTTCTCCGAACCTAATAACATTTTTTAACCGAACTTTATATGATTTGATTGAGCACCACACGATATTGCCTAACTATAAAATGTCCGAAGTAGAAAATTCCAGAAATTAAACAATTATAAAAATTGCTTTTGTTAAATATTATTATTTATTTTGAATAAAATTAACACCACACGTAAATGAAAAAATTAACATCAGACACATATTATAAAAATTAATATATTAGTCTAAATTAATTTACTTCTTACTACATGAGTTAAAAATGTTGTTATGTGAACTTTATTTAATTTGAATTAGAGTTGTAAGACATAGTTGTATTTTGTTTTCACAAAATTTTCGTGTTCGGTAATAGCAGTTTTCAAGTCACAGAAATGGAAAAATTCATGAAAGTTATCAGTAAAAAAATATTTTTGAAAATATAAAATCTTCATGTATTATTCTTATTTAAACTAAATGAATATCAGGAAACAGATTTTTTAACTTTAGAAAAAAAATGGTAATCTAGCAGAATTCAAAAAATTAATTTTTCCTTAATGAAAGATAAATTTCTTCATTAGGCAGGAATTTTTAAAATAATTTTTTATTTTATATTCTTACTTGCTATCCGAAATAGTTAATATCTTGTTTTATATTTTTATGTTATTAATTGGCAATGCAATGATTCCCGCGAACTGTAGCGCGCATATAATGTTGCTATTCTAAATAATTAAGTACAAATTTAGGTTTTTTAATATAAAAATAACAAAATTAGGTTTTTCAGTCAATCAATTCGATGATCATAGAAAATTTCATTTCAACATGTCATTAATTATAGAAAATTTAATGCGGATATTCGTAGCATGTATATTTATAAAAACTTCATAAAATTAAGTTTTTCAGTCGAAGAATTGATTAATCATAAAAAATATCTTGGACTGCAAAGGATTAACGTTTTGGTAATCACCCATATACTTACATAATTTTTTTTAATGTAAATAATAAAAAAAAAATATATGACAGAATAAAAGAAAGTTATAAGTTTTAAAAAGTGCTTTAAAATACAATTATTACATTTTCTTGATAATTTACAAAAATTAAATGCGTTTTTAAATCAAAATATTTAGCAAAAGAGAATCCAATAACATTTTTAAAAAGTTTATTAAGAATGCATTTTATTTTATAAAGGAAGAATTAAAAAATTGACACTCACAAATTTTTAAAATAAAATAATTGAGAATGCAAGAAGGAAGCAAACCAATATTTTTCAGCCGACCACCGTGAGATCGTTTTTAACCTGCAAGATCTTGCACTAAAGATTTCTTTACAGAATTCTTGTTTCTTCTGATTTTAAAGTATTTTATATTTAAAATTGAAATAAAGTATTGAGCATTTTTTTAAATAGGTTCCTTATTTTTATATACTTTAGCTAGTTTTTAAGCGGATTAAATTTTTAAAGAAAAAAGTATTGAGCCCTTTGTGAAATAAGTAAAGTTCAATTATTTTTTGCATATTTTAAATTGTTGTTTCAGGAAAGCAATTCTATATTCAAATATTTGTAAAAAAGGGATGATAAAAGAATTCGATAAATTGAAAACTGTGCGGTTTATGAAAATGTTCGTATAGCAGAACATACCTTTTTGTCCTTGATTTTATTAAAGCATTTTTGTACATGCAACTTTTCTTTATTATTTATTACCTTTGGGTCGTTTCTAAGCGTTTCAAATATTTAAAAACAAAAAGTATTAAAAACCTCGTTAAATAAGTGAAACTTACTTCGCTTTTTAAAATATTTGAAATTATTATTTAAGAAATGTTATTTTGCATTAAGAATTGAGTAAGAGAGTATTATATACAATAAAAGAGTTGGATAAATTGAAAATTGCGCATTTTATGGAGAATTTCTATTTATTGTTCATTACTTTGAGATATTTGTAAACATTTTTGAATATACATAATATTCATAATATATTATTTAATGTAGTAAAATTCAGTTCTAAAATTTTTCTAAATAAAAAATGGTAAATTAAATTTGTGTTCAACCACTTTTATTTTGAAGTTGGTTGAGGCTCACCATATGACTTGGAGCGACCCTGCCTTGAAATTCTTATCCAAACTTTTTTCACCGGGATCCAAGTGCTTCGATAGCGAAGTTGGTAGAGCGCGCGTTTAGGACACGGTAGTTTAGGTAGGGAGGGTTCAATCCTCGGCGAGTGCGATTTTTCAAAGCTTCTAGGCGTACAATTACATGTTTAAGTAACAGTGTGCGCGCATTACGTACAAAAATAATTAAAAAATGAAGATTATATAACAATAACTTCGAAAACAATTTTTTGTTGTTGAGAAAGAGTGTTCAGTTGAGGCACTAATCTATTGCTCCGATACTACATATTCTTATACAACGCAAATATATTCTTGAAGTGTATGAGAAATGATTTCTTGGAAGTAAACTATGTTCTGCATTTGAATACATTTCTATATGAACTAACACAATAATGATTTAGAATAATAAATTGCGATATTCTATTTAAGAATACATTTTCTCAGATTAAGAAAATGTACGCTTGTTCCAAGCATACGATAGCAAGTACTTATTTATTTGGAACTCACTCATATTCTATCGTCCCCATTCGTGCCTGCGATTGACTTGAATCAATTAATATTTTCTTGATTCAAGAACAATTTTGTTCAGTGTAGACATGTCATATTTATATTTTTTAATTAAATTGTTTGCGCAAAGAGAAAAAATTTGTTTAAAGAAAGTAATAAGAAACGTTCAATTCGGTTAATATCGGCAGGATTGTGAAATTGCAAAAAATCAACCCCTGAATTTAAACTATTGAAAAGCTGTTTTAATAATAAACACTAAAATAATTCGTGAAATATGAATATATTCACGATCACTAAGTATAAAAGATAAGTAAATGCTGTTCTTAATGGCTAGATTTAAGTAAATTATTTTAATAAATGTAAAAAATACTTCTAAAATTCGATTTTAAAATGATCTTAAGAATGTGCTTACCGAAAAAACGATATTCTAATATTGAGAGCGTCATATTCTTAAAGGCATATTCTAGCCAAAGGAAGAAAATAGTATTAAAATGAGAATATTATTGAAAAACAAGGGATGCGCAAAGGAAAATGCGCCTTGCTCTGTTCAAGAATTTCTTTAAATGGGTTGTGTTTATTTCGCGCAGTCGCATCGAGATATATCCTACTATATATATACTACATATATACTCTAAGATTAACCATACCATATAAGGTTACCGCAATCGCTAATTTTTATGATTTATTATAAGGAACCTAAAGAAACCCCTTTCTTTTCTGGCCCTCAAATAATATTTTCAGTACTTAAAAGTTGAGATTTTATAAGATGGCCCTTAACGACTTCTCGACTGATCGATTATCAATTTTCATACAACTCTATATTTACAGATTATATGTTTGACTGCGATTCGACTGAAAGAAAATAACTTGATATCTTCTCTGACACCACACTAGACTCCTTAGCACTCTATTTGTGAAGAAGGCGAATATTAAAGGGCATACCATAGCCACAAATCCGCCGATGTAAACGTCAGTTAAAAGAGACAAACGCTTAAACGATTCTGTATTAATAATTTATAGAAGCATTCTTAGTAATAACAATTAACAATTCACATTTAACAGTTAACAAAATGCTCGTATAGCTTGATTGAGATGGTTAAAGGAATTAGACAGATGATGCCATATGAACTCCGATATAACATAACGCTGATTAAGGTTGATGATCTTCTTAAGATAAAAAATCAATCAGCTACTACCCTCACTGTTCAATCTCAATCTCAATCCCTACTCTCTGATTGACCGAAGTTTTGTAGGTCTGACGCTTTAAATAGACTCTCCACCGTACGAGGGTGGATTGATAAGTTTCCGGCCTGACCAAGAGATGGCGCCACTAGGCCTACCTTGAGGTGGCGTTCTATAGTACCATCCTTAGATAGCTTGTA
>NC_046658.1:175604874-175607963 GCF_010883055.1 Belonocnema kinseyi | reverse complement strand
GCCTTGGAGGAGATTATGTTGAGAAATAAAAAAAAAAAATTCTTAAAAACGTTGTTTTTCTTGGTCAGGCCGGAAACTTATCAATCCACCCTCGTATGATAACTATCCACCTAATTTTGGACGTGATTGTGACTCGCAAAATAAATTTCTCGCATAAAGCTGGTAGTTAGGCGTACATGTAACTCAATAAATAATACAAAAATAAAATAGCCTAAGAATGGATTGAAACTTTGGTTGACGGGAAGCATGCAAACCGTAATTTGAAAAGCCAAATTTTAGGCAATAATCTAGTCTCTGAGAATTGCCAGAAACTGTGCGCGTAAGGAAACTAGATATTTTATGTGTACCTGAAACAAAAAAGGGATGAGAAGGTAGAAACGTAGAAAATGTGGTGTTAAATGGAAGATTTTGTATGGTTAGGACTAGATATTAAATTAAATAGTAGTCAAGGTATCGGTTTGATTACAAATGAAAGTGAGGCAGAATCTCAGACCTGAAGGGTATCGTCTCCCAGACTGATGTGAGAATGAAATTAGGAATCAGAAGATTATTTATCATAGCAAGCTACAGCGTAATTGATCATGGCGAAAAAATCATTCTGCTAGAAGATATGAATGGCCAGAAAGGCGAAAGAGTTAGTGGCCAAAAGTGGAATTTTGACTTTTTCAAAAGCCAAGTGAAGACAAAAATTGGCAGAAGGATCTAAAAATTTGGTAATAAACTTCTACGACGATGACACGAATAGTCGACAGATGCCAGGTAAGAAAGATTTAATATCTGTCAAAAAACTAGATGGTACTCGTGAGCAAGTACAGAAGCGACTGATTGAGAGCAATCTTTCAGAATTATATGCTAGATTTGTAGCCCTACAGAAAAATGTGAAGATTGGATTTTCTAAATTTGCACAACTAAGACCAAAGCACTCACAATCTTTGTGCCTGTGTTTATAATGAAAACGTAAAGTTAATGCTGAACGCGATTGATATTAAATATTTAACTAAGGGAACTGACAGAAAATTGTCAGATTATCATGACTAACTTGAAGAAATCATATGCAGTTAACCCACTGACGCTTGTCATTTTAACGAATGCGAATCTTGTCCTAACATTTGAAATTTCAAAAAGTAGCTGACTGATCTATTGGACGTGAATAGTTTCGATACTGTGACATATCAAGTTTGGCAGCATACTGATAGAAGCACTTTGAAGACCGAAATAGCAGACGCTGATGCTTTCGTAGAAGCACGCTGCACTAAACTTGAAAACATCACACATTTAATATGAAAAATAAGGTTTGTTTCTGAAGCATCACAAAGTTATACTAAAAGAAGGAGAGCATTTAATTTTGCCTGACTGCTGAAAATTATGCTTTTATCATTCAAAATGCAGCACAATCTTTCCATTGGAATAATAATCAAGCAACCATATAAACAGCAGTTATTTATCACATAGATGAAAACGGACGGAAGAATTTAAGCTTGGCAATCATTACATGTTTTTTACGTTTATGACGCTGTAGCTATGTACACATTTCAAGAGCTCATCAACGAGTACCTCAAGAAGAAATTCAGCGCTGTTAACAAAATTTATTATGTAACAGACGTAGCTGCGCAGAATTTTCAAAATAAATATGCCTTCATAAATCTTTTGAATCACAAAAAAGATTTTGGAATTTCTGCAGAAACACATTTCCAGCCAACTGCACATAAAAAAGGTTTAGGTGACGGGATTAGTGGGAATTTAAAAATACTTGGGGCAAAAGTTAGCTTGCAGCGCTTAGCATAGAATCCAATCCTAACTGCGATGGAGTTATTCAAATGGGCTAAGAATCATTAGAAGGAAACGGTAATTCTTTTCAGTTCGATAGAAGATCACATATAGATGGCCAAAAAACTAGAAACTAGATTCACTCAAGCAATTACAATTTCCAGCACTCTAAAATATCATGCATTTATTCCAAATAAGAACGGGCAATTGCATCTGAGAAAAACTTCATTCGCAACAGAACATGATTTGTTTCCGAAGACAGTCAAAAAGCCTCAAGTTCAGAGAAGCAAACAATACGTTCAAAAATGCTTTAAAAAAATTAAAACTGCCCAAAGGGTATAAAATTAAAAAAAAAACATTTGAAATGGCAATTTGTTTCTAAAAATTAAAAAATTAAAAACACTATATTTCACATGATAAAAGAGTATGAAAAACCCCTCAGGAATCACTGACAGAAAATCTAATCCTTATTTGTAGAAAGGAAGTTATGACCATTTGAAAATACCCGCTTTGCCCGGGGGATAAGAAATTTCACCCCATAATAATAATGCCCCATATTAAGGATGAAAGTTCGAGATCACGAATCTTCCCTGATACCGCACTAGATTTCAGAGTACTCTATTGGTATGAAAGGGAAATAGCAAAGGATATACCTTAGCAATAAATCCGCCGATGTAAACGTCAGTTATAACAGACAATCGCTTAAACGATCCTGTATTATTAATTTATAGAAGCGTTCCTAATAATAACAATTATCAATCCAAAACTAACAATTAACAAAATGCTGGTACAGTTTAATTTAACTGGTTAAAAAAATAGAAAAATTCGACGTTTTCGTCCTATTCTACGTCGGAATAGTTTGCTAAAATTAAGCTTAAATACCCTGAAAACAAGTACAAATGAGCAGTAATTCAAACTTCAAATTATATTTTCTATCTCAACACCAGATAATTCAAATTTTAACCGGGAAAGGGCCCCTGAGAGAGGCATTATGTGGAAAAGGACATATTTCTTTGCTAAAGAATAACTAATTTTAATAATTTTTCATCAGACTGATTCAATAGCCGAACTACTATAACTCGCTCTTATGAGCAAAGTTTTTTTTTCTATTGTGAAAATCAAAAGAAATGTTCTATAACGATATCTGTCTGTGTTTGTTTTATTTCTAAAGGCACATAAACTTTGAAATAAATTTGGGATTTTCAGTTAGTTACTTAAAACAGACAATGTTGAGTGACATGAAAAATTTATTTTCACTTCACTGGTTTGAAATTTATAAAACGTAGAATTTCACTCATATCAATTCTTAAATTATATAAAAA
>NC_046658.1:175593912-175604774 GCF_010883055.1 Belonocnema kinseyi | reverse complement strand
AAGAAGTTGAACGTGAAAAGATATTCAAGATAGTTGGTACGCATTTTTAATTTTTAATCTGTTTCTTATAATCACTTCACTGCGGTAATGAATAAGCATTCACAGAAAAAAAATCAGTTAAAAACAAATGAACATTCAATCAATTTTTCTGATGATTCGACCTTCCAAATAAAGTTTGCAGGTATTTTTGCTGTTATTTTTGTAATCGGCGATTCAAAACCCCGGCAACTTAACTGAAATAATGATAAGTTATTACATTTTTAATTTCTTTTGCAATATATGAATAAGTAGTCCCAGTTCAAGGTACAGAAATTATAAATAAATATATTTAATATGATAAAGTTCAAGATAATATAGAAAATATCGCAATAAGACAAACGTTAGTCGAGCGCCAAGTGCGAGTTTAGTGATAAGAGTATATTAGTAAAAGCCGTGACGAAGCTTTACTAAAAGCAGTGTGGCCTTTTTTACACAGTTTTTCAGCTTTTTTAAATTCAACAGAAGTATTCATAGTCTGCAAAACTAAACAATTTGAGCTCAAAATATTTTTTTTGGAAGTAATCAAAACTGATCCAAAAATTTCCGTTAGAAGTAAGAAACTTAAAAAATGCAACAATTAAAACCGCGAAGCGGATCAGGCGGAGTAAAACAATTTAATTATTGGTATAAGGAATTTTGTTTTACACACGTACTAATCTGAAAAGTTTTGAGATTCGGCAGGAATGGGCTTAAGGACCTTGTTTTTTATTCTGATTTGAATTGGTTTATCCTGAGGAAATGTGTACTTTCGAAGTTCAAATGTCCAGTTAGGACACTTGTTGGGAATAAGTCAAAGATGTCTAAGGTCGTCAGGTGTACATCCGGGTGCAAAGGCACATGCGAGAGAAAAAGGTTGCCTTGCAGGAGGAGACCTCGTCCTGGAAAGTGAAGAAGCCTCGGCAGGTAGGCCAGACCTAATAGACTTAGGTCTCTGAATAATTCTTTCTGAAAAATTTCTGTCAGGGGAATCAGCGGATCTGTCAAGAGGTACAGCAGGTGTAGAGGAATTATTAGGAAAAAAAGTCGAACTGTAAACTTGATTCTGTAACAAGAAACAGAGGATTTAAATTTTCTTATGAAACACAAACGCATTTTGGGGTATCATGAGTTGTCAGTGCGGTTGTAAACATCCTGAGAAAATATTCTATATCGTGTTCTACGATGATGCGCGATGGTTCAATTGTTAATGTAATTATCAACATCTTTGACAACTGTTTGCGCTTTTATTAGTAAGCCATTCTATGCGCATAACAAAAATTAACATAGTTAATATAACATAACAAAATTATTATAGTCACCAAATAAGTGGAAACTAACCGTAAATGAATTAATATCTTAATTAAAAATTTGATTAACAATACAAATAATGACGATTCTACCGCTTCATTAGCTTATATTACATATAATATAGACATTATCTCTCAGATCTCACGCATGTGCTTCTGTAATATTTACGTTTGATAAGAGTCAGTTTCAAGGAAAAGAATGTAGCTTAATCTAAAAACGCCACATATTCTTACGCATTTTCTTTGGTTAATAAAACACATATACAAAATTATGTATCTCAAACTTTTCATGACAAAATTAATATATCTATCAGCGTATAAATTCTTAAATTTTGATAAATAATGTTAACAGTTTACTTTCATCAGTTTAAATTAAAACCGATGCCGAAATTTGTTTAATCTTATCCAGAGAAAAAGTTGTTTTTCCTTTCATAGCTTTGATTTGAGGATTAATATGTAGAACTATTATTATTGCTATGATAATGATATTTTTGTAAACCTCATAGTTATTCACTTGAAATTTGGACACACACTGTTAGAAATTTTCTAGAAATTAAAATGATGTATTTTAAGTTCCTTTATTATTTTTTTTTATTGATAACATTAAATTTCTATATTTTAAAGGTTTTGAGATATTGAAATAGATTAAAAGGTATTTATGAATGACGTCTACAAAATTTTAAGCGGTTAAGCCACAGCATTTCTACGTCGGCGCCTTTTCTTTGGTGTCCACGGCCGGAAACCTAACTCCCGCAATTTTTCACCTGTATCAAAAAACCAAACTTTATTCGATTCTATAGAACAGCAGCAGCAGACGTAAGTGGGATTTTCTTCGATTCTACGTTCGTCGCTAGAGAAAGTAATTTTAAGTATATTTTAAAAATTTCAGATCGATCGGTGAGGATTTGTTCGAGTTATGTTTCCGGCCAGTTCAAAAAAGTGGTTGCGATAAAAACAAGTTAAAAATTTTTAGTACTCTAAAACGAGTTTGAGCGCGCCTAGGGCGCGCGACTGTTGCTTTTCGCGCTTCGCGCTCGATGATGTATATTATTTTTATTATGTTATTTACTGTGTTATTTATTAATATTATGACCGAGCTACACGCTAGGTTTTTATATTTTCCCACATTCTTGTGCAAACCTTTTAAAATTAAGACTTAAACTATCCACTGATGGCTCTCGTACTCTGCGCTCGGTTTTTGCATTTCTCCTGCATTCATGCACAGACCTTTTGAAATTAAAGGCCATATAATATATTTTTTATTTAACTCTTCTTTTGTTTCTTATTTCCTTGTTTTTATATATTTTTTATTTTCAATCTTGTGTTTTACGATTAAAAAAAACTACTGCGCATCTGCTTGGGGTATATAATTCAGGAACCTATATAGGGCCCTATACAGGCACCTTCATGGTATCCTAGATAGCATCCTATGTTCTGTTTCGTCTTTTCTGTCGTTTTCCCAAATTAAATTTTTTAATTTTAAATCTTGTTTTTTAAGATTAAAAGAAAATCTACTCGTCCTACCTAAAAATGATCAATAATTAATTTATAGAACTTTTTACGCAAACAACTTTTGTCTGTTAATCTTAGTGAAAAAATTAACTTTTTTAAAATTGTTTTTACGCATAAAACAAAAACTGCGCATCCTATGAAAATAATTATTAAAATTTTGTAGCTCTTTATTGGGTAAATAAGTATTGTCTAAGTTCAGATCTCTCTAGGGCACGCAATGTTAACTTATTTATTTTTTGCGCATCTTGTATAATTGGGCAAAAAAATGGAATTTCTGGATTTTTTATTATTTTTGGTACGATCAAATTTTGAATTTTCAGCTTTTTAACCAAATTAAAAAAGTTGTTATGATAATCTTGTAGGGCTTTGAAAAATTAACGTTTTTCTTCTCTTTCCTTTTTTCATCCCATGCGTTCTTCGGCTTAAAATTTTCGTCTTAGTTGGTTTTTTGGGGATTTTGAAAATGCTCTAACTCTGATGATTTTCTTTTTATAGAAAAACGTCATGAGGATAAATTGATTAATCTCTGAATATTATGAATAACTGCACATAGAATTTTCAAATCTTGAAAAAATGTGGTTTCCAAAATTTTGAAAATGTGCTCACTTTTTGAATTTTCATCTAAAATAGCTGATTCACGAATTTTTTTATTTTTACGCCTCAAGAAAGTGTGCCAAAGCAGAAATAAATTTGATCAATTTTTCGAAAGTTATCGTGCCTACAGAATACATACTGCAGACTACAGGCAGCCAGACAAACAGCTTCGTAGAAATAGTTTTTTTCTGACTCAGGGGGTCTCAAAACGTGGAAATTTGATGAAAAACAACAAAGTGAAATGTTACATGAAACCTTTACCTTCTCATTAGGGTGAGAATGTAAAAAAACATTTTGGATGTAAACAGATTTGAATTAGGATTATTGTCATTCAAATAAAAAACAACGAATACCATTGGCGTAGAACAGGGATCACCACTTTCAGCAAGCGCTGACTTCAATGACAAGCGCATAGGTTCATACCAGTCATACTAAAGAGTGCGAAAGAGATGCTCTTATGTTATTATAACGTCTCACTTGCACTGAAGCTTCCACATGACTATATGGATTTGACCTTACGGTATATATAAGTAATAAATGTTTGTTAATTTGTCAGGCTTGCCAAAAAAAATTTTCAGCTGACCGATTATGTTAGAAGTGGCTTATCCTATATTCGTCCATATTTCGATCTTCTCACAATCTGAGGTTGATTGCTGAGGTTCGACCTCTATTAGGTCAGTTCCACTCTTCTTTCCCTTGTCCTCATCATCGGTGGAAGGCTCTTCCTGCATTCGTCTAAGCTTAGATGCTCTTACACCTGAGCTTGATGGTTGAGGTTCGAACTCTCTCAGGTCACTTCTACTCTTCCGCTCATTGTATTCACATTCATCATCCCTTGACTCAGCAAACTCACTATCCGACTGAAGCCCTTCATCGCCCACGTCTCTCAAAAGGCGCTCTAATTAGATACTGACTCTATCGTCAATGTCACTGGTGTCCTCTTCTTCTGTGATATTCATGCAAAATTGGCCAAGTACCGCTGAACCTGATGGTAGGTTTGAAGCGCATGTTACCTTGCTGCTGCTTTACATGATTGAATATATGCAAGAATGAAAGCAGTCTTAGATAGAGACTTAATGAAGTACTGATGTCTGTCTGCATTCAGTGGAGATTTATTCTCCATTCTATACAACGCTATCATGAATATTTGTCCTGCTTCGTTGATGCAATCTTCCGATTTATATTACTCTTTAAAAGCTTGGATTGCTCATTGCAGGTTCTCTTCTTTTTGGCAAGAGTTTAACAAATTTTACCTCGCCTTGTCTGTAGAATCACATGGAAGAGAAGACTGGTGAAGACGACCTCCTCTTCCCCGCACATGGCCCGGGCGGTTTAACTATTCACACACTAACGTACACTTTCACTCAATAGAGCAGAGGTTGCTCAAGATTCCATCGACTAAGAGACTAAAGCTATTCCTAAAATTTTTCAAGTAAGTGGTCTCAAATACTTACATACATAGGCTCGCAATTATGAAAACCGTATATGATGAAAAAATTTACGCCAATAATTAAATTTTTTCGAAACAATAAAAAATAACGTGTGTGTGTATTTTTCATTTATTAACATTCATGCTACCGACAATTAGTGCATAAATTTATCCAATGTACTCGTAATTTCAGAACTAGAATAAAAGCAAGTTTTCAACATTTTTCACAAATTGTTTGCCTTTGCCCGGCTTTTATTCGAAAAATATGGGCCACGTGAAAAAAATAAATGCAATCATTTTTGTGGGGAACTTTATGTACCTACATTTTTGTAGACGCATATTTTGCGCAAAAAACCCATAAGCAAACGAGATATAAATAAAAAAACAATTTTTGAAAGTTTACGCCAATGCCAAGAGGCAGACAGAAGTGGGCGGAGGGGGATAACGGAAACGGTGTTTCATATGGACACATACAACATTTAAAAACCATAATTTCTTTAGTTGGAATTAATATCAAAAATGACCATTTTTGTTTGCTCTGCCGCCTGGCCCGACAAGGAACGAAAAAATAAAACTAGATAAAAGAGAGTCATGAGCGTCATGAGTGTACCGGAGTACTCAACGTTTATTTTCATAAATTTAAAATTTGGATTCCACTTTGAGGCCATTCACAAAGTATGGCATACATTTTTCAGGGACTTCTGACCCCCTCTCATCCCTGCGTGATACTTTTTCAATTAGTCTTTACATGGAGAATTGTACATTAGCAGACCCCCTACTACCCGTAAACGTATTACGTATTTTATGGATGTCCCCTTTCTAATCTACATGGTCTAATTGGAAAAAACATAAGCTTTCTGTAAGAAAAAAGGCTCTCTTAATTCGGTAAAAAGGAAAATTTATTTTTGTCCTTCATTTTCTAAGGCCAAATATTTATTTTAAAAAAAATTGCTTAAGACCAATCAAAAGAGCGTGAAAAAATCTGCCGAAACTATACTAGACCAACTATTTTCTTATCACTGTTAGAAGAGTTTAAAATCGTCCAGACAATATTCGCGAAAATCCGAAATTTTCACTTTTTAATATAGAATTTTTTATTTAAGCGCGTCATAATTTATGCGTATAAAATACGGCATTTTAGCACTTTTTAATTGAATGACTTTGAATAATGATGTTGGAATGTAAAAGATTCGAAACTTTTAGTTAGAAGTTAAAAACTTAAAAAAAAGAAACAATTACAATCGCAACGCGGGGCAGGCAGATTAAAAAATTGAATTAACGTTATAAATAACTTTTATTTAAACACGTACTAATTCAAAGCTCTTCGAGATTCGGTTCCGGCTGTTTAATGGAGATGCCGAGATTTCTTCTCGGGTCAATTTTTCAACAGCCCCGCTCACCATGTTTATTTTCGCCCGGACTGTCCCCAAAGTTGACGGTGTATATATTCCACGAAAAACAATTTCTCTGTTTAGTTTCCCCAATATAGCAAAGACGTCGCCATTAGATGTCGCTAATACAATTTTTTCTTCGACAGGCATGGGCTTAAGGACCATGTTTTTTGATCTGACTTGAATTGGTTTATCCTGAGGAAATGTGTACTTTCGAAGTTCGAATTTCCAGTTAGGATATTTGATGGGAATAAGTTGCAGATGTCTAAGATCTTCAGGCGTACATCCGGGTTCAAATGCACATGTGAGAGAGAAAAGACGCCTTCCAGAAGAAGAGCTCGACCTGGTACGAAAAGTAGTCTCGGAAGGTGTACGAGACCTAACAGATGTAGATCTCTGAAAATTTCTTCCTGGAGAATTTCTGTTAGGGGAATCAGCAGGTCTGTCAAGAGGCACAGCAGGAGTAGAAGAATTAATTGGGAAAAAGTCGAACTGAAGACTCGATTCTGTAACAAGAAATAGAGCTTTTAAATTTTCTTAAAACACACAAACGTATTTTAGTGTATCATCAGTTGACAGTGCGGTTGTAATTTTTAATGTGGTTGTCAGCACCTTTCACAACTAGGCTTCTATTAATAAGGCATTGAATTTGAATACGACATCTTTAATAAATTCAAAATAACACTAACAAAGATTAAAAACAACGATGCGTGCACCTGGAAAGGGAGATGGAGACGCCAAACTCACTTCAACACGGAGAAAGGATGTAAAAAATGAAGGCGATAACTGTAGAGCGGCTTGGGGCGCTTGAAAATAATTTTAATATAAAAATGATAATATTTTAATATAGATTTAAAAGTTATAGATTTGCTTTCCTAGAGAAACATCTTAGAGGAATCCTCGCTAAAACTTCATTATCGCGGATATCGTCATCTCCACCTTCTTTACCAATTTAGGCAAAATTTTCAATTGGAGTAATACAGGAGAACATTATTTAATGTATTACTTAATTGTATTCTTACTTACCTTTCTAGGTTTTACATGTTATTGCTGGATAAGGCTACAGTTATTACGTAATTTAATAGAAACCCAATCACTATCTTATGTGATTAACTTATCGCTCAAAATTTTATTTCTGAATTATATTCTGATATTATCACATTATATTATTAGAGACAGTAAATTAATTGAGAATAACCACAAAGAAACTAATTAATATCTTATTACAGAATTTATTTAACAATATAGCCTAATGACTATTCTACTGCTTCATTAGCTTATATGACATATAACAGATACATTATCTCTTAGATCTCATGTACCATGTGTGTTCTGTTAGATTTAGTTTTTGAGATGTTTCAATACATTAAAAGCAATTTCATTGAATTTTATGAGATTTTAATAGAATGTCAACCTATATTACTGCGCCTTTTATCAATTTCGCCATGCTTGATTATTTTTCAGTTTTACACTTCCGTCTTTCCACGTAACACTATATCAAGACAGAAAAATCCTCATGCTTGACCCTTCCCAATCATAGAATTTCAAAAATTACATTTGACTTCTGGTATTGCAATTGATTCTGATAGAAGAGATCATATTTCATGGCATTTTTAAGCTTTTTCAGCATTTTAAAGATTCGAGTGGCTTTCAAAGCATTCTTGTGGATTTAAAAGGATTTTTATGGATTTCATATATAAAACCACAGCTGCGATGTAGAACAAGGCGCGTTAGAAAATTCAATTGAAAAAAGTTGTCTCCTTGTGATGATTCGATCATATTGATTGAGATTATTGAGTTTCAATTACAAGTTCTACTGTTTGTTTGAGTACGTCGTAAGAAACTGTGATCAGGGATATACTACGTGCATCAACATGGTACGCAACAAGCGACAAAAGAAAAATAGTGGAGCGGTGCTTCTACAAAAAGAGGCTTTACACTATGAAATCGAAAGTGCGAAGGAGCAGAAAAAAAGAGTCCTTCCCATAATTATTACTAAGGCTATCACAAACTACCAAGCACAGATGAGGTGGAACAAAGGTACTCACGACAAATGGAGCTGCCAAGTACATTCTATTTAAGAACCAGGAACAGGACAAACGACAAGAGCAACACCACACATCAGACTTCTTCGAACTTTTAAATGAGCGCAAAGAAATGATCAAAATTTGTGATCTAGGTAAGAGCTTAATACGAAATTTAAAAGCCAAACTATTATTGAAACTTAGATAGGCTACAGGTTTTTGCCATATCATTGATCCAGGATTGCAGGAGTTAGGTTAGATAAAAACCTAAGCAATATTGCGCATTGGAATGCCAATAATCTTCGTAAACATATATCAGAACATAGAGATTTTATAAATTCGCATAAAATTGATATTCTGTTAATAAACGAGAGGCAAAAGTTTACATGTCAAGCTACAATGTTATAAGGGAAAGATATACTAGACGGCAAAAATGGAGTAGGTGTTCCAATATGTATTCAAATAGACGTTAAGTATACAGAAATTCAAATCTAACCTGAAGGAATTAAAAGTGTTGCTATAAAACTCTCAAATAATATCACAATTGTGTTAGTCTATAATCCACCACAAAGTAAATTATATTTAAATGACCTAAATATAATTTTCATAAGCGGTAACAAAGTTTTGATGTTCGACGATCTGAATGTCAAAAATATGGAATGGAATTGCCGTAGGGATAATGCGAACGAAAAATTTTTAAATAATTATGCGGTCAAAAATTTGTTTAGGTTACTAGCACCCGATACTTTTACACTATATCCATATAGCGGTGCGTTACCCAGTATTGTCGATGAAGGCCTGCCAAAAAATTTCAGCTAGAATATAGAGTTAAATGTTGTAGATGACCTTTTCTCCGGTCATAATTCGCGTAAAATTATTTAAGATAGTAGCCTCGTTATTCAGAAGCAAAGACGAAATATCCCAAATTATAGGCTACCAGACTGGCCTAAAACGCTTATAATTGTAGATACTGAGTTTAACCTTGAAGGAAATCTGTAAACTAAAAATGACGTAGGTATAAGTGTTCACATACTGGTTGGTGTCTTCACCAAATCTTCAGATAATGGCAGTCTCTGGTAAAAACAAAGCCAACGTTCTTGCAGATCAATATGAGCTAGTTCCTCATCTGGCTGAGAAGAAAATTAATCTATTCACGCTTTGTGGAATTAAAAAAGCAATCATGAGTACGAGCTCGAGAAAGACTCCAGTGCTCGATGGAATCCAGAATATTGTTATTAAAAATCTACCTAAAAAGGCTTCCGTTCAATCGACCTATATTTACAATGCATGCTTAAACCTAACTTATATTCCGGATACCTGCAAAATTGCTGATATTTTGCCATTTCACAAACCCGGTTTGCTACATTCTCTAGGAAAGCTTTTTGAAAGCATTATCTACAACAGGATTAAAAGTATTTAATTCAATTAATAAGCTTCTAATACCGTAGCCATTTGGCTTTAGGACAAGAAGAAACGCAGTACTGCAATTCATTAAACTTGCAAATACTATGAGTACAAACTTCAATAAAACATGCTAACGGAAATGATCTTCAAAATAGAAAATCTGTTGTCAGAATGTAAAAATATTGACTAGGCAGGAAGCTCCATTCAAGAAGAAGTACAAAATGCCTTATCATATTCTAATAGACTAGTAAATGCCATCCCTCAGCATATACAGCTTGTAACCTAGTTTGTAAACCTGTTTATGTTTCTTTTTACTGTCACCTCGTTTTAAGCCATAATAAATAAACATAAAATTATTTACTCGTAGGATAATGAAAGTAACGGAAGAAAATATGTGGAAAGTCAAAAATGGATTCACTCCAGGAAGATAATTTACGGATGAAATATTCAGCTAGAGACAGATTAGAGAAAAAAGTTTGAGAGTAGGAAAAAAAGTTTGTGTTGTACTTTCATCGAAAATGGCGGCTTTCTTATCAAGAAATTGGTTCAGTATTTAGAGACAAAAGTGAATAGAGGTATAAAGCTTGATCAAAGCAACAAGAAAAAAATTGCGACCTTATTATCCAGAAAGTATTAATGAAAGACAAGCGTGTTTGCGTCACCGTGTACAATTTTAGAAATTGCGGTTAAGACCTGTAGACTTTTCAGCCTTTAGTTGAGTTCGTGAAGAGTTGTTTCGTGCAGATTAAATCTTGAAAAGTTCCTATTTGTGTAAAGCTTGTGAAAATGTAGCTGAAATTGTGGATATATTATTATATTTACCAAATAAATCGATAATAAACGCCAAGGATAGCACCAGAGTATTGACAATCCTCATATTTTCTTAAGGAAAAACTGTTTTTTTTTTTTTATCAAAAAATTAATCCGCAATATAACTAAGGATCATTCCAGTGCCTTATCAGCTTATGTACTGTATAATGAAGACGTTATCTTTAGATTTCAGGCGTCAACCATTCACTTTTGAGATATTTACATTTGATTAGTATCAGTTCAATATTTAACTTTTCTAAGAAAAATCTGGTTTTTACATGGCGAATTCATATTGGGTGTCTTTCAATAACACCTTTTAAATTCATAAAAGTCAATAATATATATTCCACAAAATATGTTTGAAAAATTAATG
>NC_046658.1:175581102-175593812 GCF_010883055.1 Belonocnema kinseyi | reverse complement strand
GGGTGTATTAAGAACGCATACAATTCAGACCCTTACATCATAATTTTTTTAAAACTTAACTAATTTATTTGTTCAGGGGAGAAAGAATTAATTGAAAAATATGTTACTGAAGTTTTTTCTAAGTTATTGCATTTGTTCTATTTTGGACACTTCATAAGTCTTTGCAACCCGAATGACCCTAGTTTACTTAAGGATGTAGCGCTTAGCTCGGTTTTAATATAAATAACTATATAATTCTTTAAAAACAATTGCATTTGAATCAAATAGATCCTTTTTTGCTATCATTGCCATTTTAATACCATTTAGTTGAATTGATTGAGCCCAGAGATAACAAATTTGCTATTTTTTGGCATCCGTGAAAAGTATTAAGAAATGTTTAATGCGGTTGAGGTCGACATGGCTGTAAAATCGCGAAAAATTACATTTCTAAAGCTTTTAAAATTGCCGATGGAGATAATATTTGAAATTAATAACTGTGAAATTACCGATGCAGGAAAATTTCCGAATAAGAAAATATGTTTACTACCAAGAAATATCAATCATAAGTTCTTAGAATGAAAACGCCTCTTTAGACATTAACGCTTTTTGAACTTGACATGTTCTTTGCTCTCGTATGTTTAAAGCTAAGTTCCTCTCCTAACCAGGAGAATCCTACTTGAGGTAGGTAAGGAATCTTAATCTTTGTTCCATTTGCAATACATCATTGCACATGTGTTTAATGATATTTCAAGGGTACCCGGAAAAGGAGATTAAAAATTGCAACATCACAGTTTTTAATGATTGTATTTCATTTTCAGTTTATTAGGCTTAAATTTACACCGTTATATCGAGAAAATAAAAATTACGTCACTTTTTTTATTTCGGACATTTTTTAACTGAAAATTAATTAAAAATGCGCAGTTTATAGAGTGCCGAGTTTCCTCTTCAGTATAGAATAATATTATCTCATTTTACGATCGAAGTGCTGGTAAGATATGCTATTAGTCTCCCAGAGAAATCAGTAACAGATATTAAAAATAAATAAACAAAAGTTGCAACATAATTATAAAGCAGATTGAATTGGTTACACGTGACACGTGTTGGAGAACTACAACCCACATAGGAATTCGGAAGCAGCAGATAAAATGGTTCATAGAATATAGATTAATCTCGCGGAACCTTTTAAAGTAAGTTTGCTCAATATGTACGAGTTAAAAATATTTCTATGTAGCAGTTTTCATAAAAACATCACTGCCTTCGCTAGGTCCAAGTAACTAACATAACCTTCTTTGCCTACCTCAAAAGCTAAATTTACGGATTAGGTTAGCGTGGCCAAAACAGTTTCTGTTGATCTCTTAGTTATAAAGTCGTGTTAAAATTCCGACAAGTGCGGTGCAAAAGCTGGCCGTAGAGTTTCAACAAATATTGAGTTAATAAACTTTAGCAAACTTACAATGAATGGTCACATGCTTTCAGGATCTTATATTGTAATTATCTGCATCTTTAAGGACAGGACATACCATTATTTTCGCTATTTTCTATTTTGAGGGGCAATCGCTGGTTTGCAATGCTAAATTAAAAACCCTATATTGTAGTTAGAATAAATGACCACAGAGTTTTTCAATAAAAAAAGCTAGGACCTAATCCACTTCATCAGTGGGGGAAGTCTTCAAAATGTTACGAGTATTTTTGATTTTATTTACATTAAGCTGAATCAAATAATCAAAATAACATTTTAGAGGCAAATGGTCAAAAAAATATTAATCCTTCTCTTATAGGCCTCATTTAAAATCTGGTCGAACACATTTAATATTGAATTTGAGCTTCATTTTAGACGGGCTATGTACAAACGATCGGGAAACATATAAAGGGAAAAGCGAGCTGTCAGAGACCCGCGAGGTGAATGCCTCCGCGCAGTGGGCAGAATAAAAAATTAAAATAATCATATGAAGAATTTGATTTAAACAAGTACTATTTTAAAACACTTTAAGATTTTCTTATGGTTGCTTAATGGAAATGCTAGGATTTCTTCTCGGGTCAATTCCTCAACAGCGCCGCTCTCCATCTTTATTTTCGCGTGGACTGTACCCAAAGCTGAAGGAGCATATATTCCACGAAAAACCATTTCTTTGTTTATTCTTGCCAATATAGCAAAGACGTCGCCATTAGACGTGGCTAATACAATTTGTTCTTTGGTGGGCATGAGCTTAAGTGCCATATGGTTTTCTCTCAATTGAATCGGTTTATTGTGAGGAAATGTGTACCTTTGAAGTTCGAATTACCGGAAAGGATATTTGATGGGAATAAGTCGAAGAGATCTAAGATTTGCGGATGTAAATCCGTGTGTAAATTCATACGCGATAGAAAAAGGTTGCCTGGCAGCAAGAGACCTTGAACTGGTACGAAGAGAAGTCTCAGCAGTTGGATGAGACCTCTCAGAAGTAGGTCTCTGAAGAGTTCTTTCTGGAGAATTTCTTTCTGGAGAATCAGCGGGTCTGCGAAGAGGCACAGAAGGAGTTTGGACACTATTAGGTAAAGAGTCCAACTCTAAACTCAATTCTGTAACAAGAAACACGGGATTTAATTTATCTAAGAACATACAAATGTATGTTGGTATATCGTGAGTTGTCAGTGCGGTTGTAATTGATAATGTATTCGTTGACGTCTTTATCAAGAACCTGCAACGTCTTTTTATCTAATGATCGATTTATTGAGCCCTCTGCCAATGCATCGATGTTAAATCATTACATGCAGATTACTGTGCTTCATTAGTTTATGGGTGCAGGTCTCAATAAATCAGTCATTTAATAACCAGTATAAATCAACTTTTAAAAATTAGTGTTTAAATTTGTATACTAAAATCTTTGAGAAATTTTAAATACCACTGGAAAAGGACATAAAAATCGGGACAGGCAGCTGTAATGGAAGAGTGTGTCGACAAATTCACCCTTACACGGAGAGTGGATGTAAAAAAACGGAGGCGATTCCCGGAGATAGGTTTGGGCTCTTGAAAATAATTTTAATACAAAATTTCGGTATTTCAGTACCCAGTAGGTTCAAAATTTGGCGACGTCTTTACGACATCTCTACGACATCTTTACGACAACTTTACGACATCCTATGTCCATGTCGTTTCGGTGTCTTAACGATAGCGTAAAGACATCGTCAGATCATACGACTTATTTACGATATCGTAAAGACATCTTAACGACATGGACGTAGGATGTCGTAAAGTTGTCGTACAGATGTCGTAACGATGTCGTAAAGACGTCGTCAAACTTTGTGCCCACTGAGTATAGATTTAAAGGTTTAGATTCGGGTTGCAGAAAGCCGCACTTAAACTTTGTTGCCTCAGATAGAGGAACACAATCAATATCTTATACGATCAGATCTTTCAAAATCTTATTTCTCTATAATATTCCGTTATTATCACATTAATATAGTTTTTTCATATGAAAACCTACTGAAATCTCTCAATACTTATAATCAATTAGCTACATGTTCTAATTAAATATTACGAATTTTCAATTTTGCAAAGTCTGAAGGAAAATTGATTTTAAATTGTGTGTACGTTATATTATTGTCATTATATTCACCGAATGAATTGAGGATAACCATAAATGATAAGACCAGAGTATAGACAATGTTCATATTTCCTAATTTGAGGAAAAACTTATTATTATCTTATTACAGAATTTGATAACAATATAACTAATGAATACTCTGCTGCTTCATTAGCTTATGCAATGTATAACAGAGACCTTATCTCTTAGAAGTTACGTATCAAGAATATTCTTTCGTTATATTTACATTTCATAAAAGCATGTTTGAAGAAAAAGTATGTAGATAAAAATAAAAATGCAAGCTGTTTTTACGCATTGGGTTTTTCAGCGAGATACATATAAAACATTATGTATTCCATTTTTCATGGATCAATTATTTTAAAGTTCAACCAAATTTCCCGTTATATTAATTATTTTGCGAAATCTTGCGCTTAAATGATTGCAAAACTTAGAAAATTGTTCTTAAAAATTTATAAAATGAATATCAATGCTCAGACACAAATACACTTACTGCGCGCAGCTCCTTTTCGAATTTCTAAAATATGACCATAATTATTAACCTATGATAATATCACTATAAGTCCCCGGAATTATTTATTTGAAGTTAAATAAAAACATTGCAAGCAATTGTCATCTATTATCATCCAAATACGGATGATTTTCATCTGCCTCGTGATTTATTTAGGCCATCATCAGAAACATCGATTTTTCACCAGACCATGAAATTAAAATTATTTTCAAAAATTGCCGGCTGTTTCCTCGTAAGCAAAAATATTGTTTTTTCCAAGGAGCTTACTAGATAAAATGTATAGAAACTCTAGTCTGTTACAAATATACGACACGATATCGTTTGATAGCTCTTTAAAAAAACATGTATAAACAAATTTTGTAAAAGATCCTGCTTGTAGGGTTCCGAATAAACTTAATCAAATAATTAGTAAATTATTGAAAAACTCACATATGTGACTCACTTCTAAAAGCGAAGCTGTCGATTGCAACAAGAGAGATAAAGTTAAATCTCTAAAACGAAAAGTGCCAAATTTACTGAAAAAATGTTTTTTGCCTGACATGGTTCTCCAGGACATTGAGAAACGAAGTACAATCGTGATCAAATTTTTTGGCTCAGGGCGACAACAGCATCACTACTAAGAGAAAAGAAAGCAGGAGAGGTATCAGGACCTTAAAAAGAGCTGGATTGAGCGCATCCAAATTATTTGGTCAAAATAATTGTCATTATGCATTGAGAATAATGTTCCACTTGTTTAGAATATTTTCTAGTTCAAGTTGTTCTTAATAGTTTTAAACTGCTTGTAAATTAAAAATTTCTGTTTAAAAATTTAATTTTTACTAAGGTTACCTTGGTAGTGAATTACCGACAAGAAAACAAAATACAAATATATTGTTTTCACATACGGTATCCGAAAATATCAACATAAATTTTTGAACAAAAATTTCCCAAGTCATTCTAAATGATATCTCAATTTCCTTACTTTAATTATGAGAAGCTTATAATCATGATAAGTTTTTTAAAAGAACGCGATTTTGTAATATTTTAAACTTTATTTACACAATGATTCTGTAAGAATGAGTTAAGTGTATCAATGCATTGTAAAATTTATGAGTACTATTATTAGGGAGCGTTCACATATTACGTAACGTTATTTTAAACCCTTTTACAGTTACGTAACATTTATTTTTGTATTAGTTTAAAAAACTCTACAGACGTTTTGTGAAGAGAAATAGATTTTTAGGATGAAGCGCGGTATAGAAATAAATTTAACAATATTTTGACGTAACACAACAATGCTTTTTTGATATTTTTTTCGTTACACGCATTTTCAAATTATTTACAAGGAAAGAAATATCAGCAGTTTTTTTAGAATTATATAAATTTTATAATTTTCATGGGACAATCAGGAAAATTTTTTTAATATTTCAGATGTATCAAAAAAAGAATCTAGAGGATTTAAAAAAATATATATTTTATTTTACAGGATTTTACAAATTATTAGAAAAATTGTAGCCTCTTAAAATTTTGAAAAATCATGTGAAATCTAAAAAAATTTACCTCAAAATCTTCAAAGATTTCTTACGAATTTAAAAAGAAATATAAAAGATTTTTGAATATTTGAAATTCGTCAACAAAAATACTAGACAAGAAAAAACGTTTTACGGGATTTTACAAAATAATAGGAAAAGTTCGAACCCTTATAAAATTAAATATCCATACAATAACTCATATAAATCTGACTGGAATTTTTCTTGAAATTTTGAAAAGTTATTTAAAATATAAAACGCTGCCTCGAAATATCTCCAATTTTCTTAGGAATTTGAATAACATTTATTTCTCCACTTGAGATCTTTTAAAGTTAGTTTATTTCAGGGCATGTGATACTTTACCATATGGGTTTTCAGTTTTCCCCACATTTTGTTCACAATTTTTAATTTGGAAAAATAGGGTTCAGGCGTTTGCGTTTTTAACTACTGGCATTCTTTTGGTTTAAAAACTTTCATATAAATCTGCATTTTTTTAAATCGTCTGCAGTTTAAAAATCTTCTTAATTCTCCTTAAATCTTTGAAATATTTATAGAATTTTATGGTTTAATTCATTTTGTATTTTTTAATGTTACCAAATTGAAACATTTTGCTTTAAAATCTTCTACTCTTTCTCGAAATTTAAGGAAATATTTGATGTTTCAAAATCTTTTTGAGTTTTCTCCTGAAGCTCATTTTTTAAATTAAAAAATTGAAAGAAATTGTTATGGGAACCTAAATAATTTATGTCATTATCCTCAATTTTTCAAAAAGTCCTAAAATATCTTATAAATTTCCATTGTTTTTTAACCGTTTCAAAACCTCTAAATATCTCTTAAATTTATTAAATTTATTCTAAAATTATATATTATGGCACGATGTTGTTTTAAAAACTTTTAAGCCCCTTTTTTTTAATTTTATGAAAAAATTTGAAATGTTTTGTAATCCTTTTTAATGAGCTCTTAGAACGCATTAGTAAAAAATGGTTTAAAATTTTCCCATGAATATAAACTATATATTTTCCTTTCTCTTGACGCCATCAAAAAATAAGTATACGTAAATTGGAATTAAATCCTGAAAAAAAATAGTTGCCCGTCTTATCCGAGCTATAGCGTAATATTAGTTCGTATTATCCAACCCTTATGCATTATTATTTAAGTTTACTTTCAGTTTATTACACTGAGACTTTCTTTTTATTTAAAATTCCGTTTTTATCCGAGTTTCGTTATCATCCAAGTTGAGACCGGTCCACAATAGCTCGGATAAGCGAGACTCTACTGTAATCAATGTAGGTTACCTAATTTAAAACAATCTAAATTTAAACTTTCTATAATTTAAAATTCCGAACAAAGTTAACGAGTTGATAATGAATTTAACAGTTAATAAAATAAAAAGCCTCAAACAATTATATTCTTTTGCAATTATTCCTAGAAATTCAATTTGTAATATAATCAATTAATAATTAATCAGTCGTTTCCAAAAATAAAAATCATTCTAAAAATATTTGGGCTGCAATATTCGGATAATTTTTACTTTATATATATATTTAATGTCCTTAATTAAAATTTTAATCAATAGTAAACTTTTATACAAATTTTAGAAAAAATTGAAGTGTACGAATATATAATTTTGAAATTTGATTTCAGATAACCATTTCACACAGTTGCAAATAGCAAAAAAAGTTATATAATCGTACTAAGTAATTGAAATATGGGTATTTAAAACATAAATAAACTTTAATTATTATACAAACTATATTAAATATTCAATTACACAAACTGCAAGTTGATTCTCGATTCATGTACTTAATTAAAAAAAAATAAAATTCAATCTTGATGTAAATTAATATTCTGAAAAAAATGTATTAGCTAATGCAGAATTATTCTGTTGGAAACATGAAATGCATTAAACTGTAATTTTCATTTAAACATTGTAATAATTTTAAATTTACATCTTACTAAAAAGTTAAAATTTTATTTATAAAAATTTCATTTTTTAGTAACTTAATATTAATTTAAGGGGAAAAAATAAAACATTTTTACATATGCTTTTGAAAATTGAATGACGATATTAATCTCAGAAGACCAGCATAATTTCAAAAAATTACTTAACTGAAATAGAGGTACTTTAAAAATAAATTGATTTATATTATTTAAATCATATTTAGTGTTCCATTATATAAACCAAAAGTAAATAATTAATTTATTTGTTACTTATGTTACTTAAATTTAAGGTAATAAATTTTAATCCTTATTCAATTTCATTTTCGAAAAAAATATTCAGCTTATATCAATTACTCATTTTTCAAAATAAGAAGCATTAAACTATAATTGTCATTTAAATCTTTGAATATTTTTAAGTTAATACATTTTTTTAAATTCAAACTTTCATTTATAAGATTTTTCTTTATCAATAAACTCTGAAACTCATTTCAGAAATGTGACTTTTGATAAAATCAGTTGATAACTAATTAATCGAGTCAAAAAATAAAAAGAATTACACAATTATTTCCTTTGAAATACTTCAAATAATGTTTACATTAAATTCTCATTCAAATTTGAAACTGCATTTCTCTAAATTTAATTAATTAATAAGCTTTCTAACTAAATTAAAAAAAATTAAAATATGTGTACATGTAATTTAGTAAATGGAATTTAAATACTCATTTCACAATGTCGGAAGAACCATAAAAAATTATATAATAGTAATACAAGTATTTAAAAGAAAAAAAACGAAGTTTTATTACAAAAGTAACAGCTAATATTTAATTACAAAATCTGAGAGGAAATAACATATTTATATTACAATTAAACAATTTAAATCCAATATTTATGTACTTTAATAGTTTATTTATTATTATTATTATTATTATTTTAGTTTATATTATAATATTATTAAACTTAATGATTTCATAATATATCTATTAATTTAATAATATTCTATACTATTTAACAAAATTAATTATACAAAATATTATACAAAATTATAAGCATGCATAACATAATATTATTAAGCTTTATAATTTGCAAATATAGAAATCATGAAAATATTATTATTGTAACTAAGACATGAAAAAATGGTTAATGATTGAATTATGTTAAATTTAGAATTAATATAGCATTAATATTAAATATTTAATAATTTTGGATTAGATAACGTTAAAATAAAAATACGATATTATATAATTTCAGCCTAATAATAATAATTTTTTTAACATTAAATCAATAATCATTAACTTTAAATAATTATTTCTGCAACGTTGAATAAAACAATTAAAAACTTATTAAAATTATATTTAATTTTCATTTTTGAAATAATTTTAAAATATAGAATATAAATACAATATTATTATAAAAATTAATAGCATGTATAACATGATATTATTAAGCTCTAAAATTTTGCAAATATAAAAATAAATAAAATATTATGTGAAGTTAAAAATTTATATATATGTATATATATATATATATATATTTGCATCTATGTATGTGTTTAATCTCTCTCTTTTACGGGTTTGATTGCCTTTGCTCCCTGTACATATAATTGTATCGCAAGAATCTAAATGAAACCGGCAAATCCAATTAGGTTTTATAAACATATAAAGATTCCAAATGAACATTTCTCTTTTTTACATAAATGTCGAACCGAATCGTCATCAAACTCTGTGACGCCATCATCCCTTTTCTAGCGAAAAAAATATTTCTTCATTGCAAGGATTACTTGCACTAAATTATACTGACGCAAGTGCCATGAAAATATACATCCGAATCTAGTCACGGTGTGCCCACTCCCATAGAAAAGTGGTGAACGGATTATAGTAATTGCTACGTCCCCTAGCTGGCGCTCGTGTGAATTAAGAACTCAAAAAGAACTTGAGCAGACGATAGAAGTTCTATAGTCTGCGCATGTCTGCTCAAGTTTACTGTAGCTGCAAGAATTATATTTTTTTTGCGTGATGAACTTGGATTCACAATGGATTTGCACCGATAACACAAACTACAAATGGAACCGAATCAAATCGATCATCGATCAAATGCAATAAAATGTTAAAGTCTGTTGGAATCGTTCTGATAGAACGAACAATCAAACGTCAAAGTCTGTTGGAATTTTTCTATAATAGATCGATTGCAACAGACTTAAACATTTTATTGCATTTGATCGATGATAGATTTTTGTTGTTCAATTTTTGGTTTGTTTTATTGGTTATTAATATTCATGTATTTATTTCAGAAAGAGAAGTCAACATAAGGAGGGGAGAACAGAAGGAGGGGAGGTCGTTGCCGTATACAATAGTTCTTGATACGTCCCCTAGGTGGCGCTGATCTCACTTTTTGCCACAATCTATAAGTCCCCCCCCAAATACATTAGAGTGGGCACACCGTGAATCTAGTCGAAAACCATCGTGTAGTCGTCCTGTAGCGCCGCGCGACTTTTTTTAAAGCGAGCAACAACTCGTTTTCACCATCGGGGCCGTAGCAACCACGTTGCATAATGATTGAAATTTACGCTTTCCATTTCTACGGAAATTAGTCCATTAACTCGATAGCTGAAAAAAGTTCAAAGGTAAGTTACCACTTTGATCTGGCAACTGAGATGCAGTACAGGTTACACTATGGCAACCCATTGCTATGTTGAACCAGTAACCGAGTTCTTCATAAGAAAACAAAATTATTCTTTAACAATATGTTTGAAAATTTAAAAAAATGACATAAACAATTGCATTGTTTTTTATCTTTGCACTAAAATCACGATGGCAACCGTTTATGGACCAGAAATGGTCGATTGGGCAACATTCAATGAATTTGCCATTTGCTTCAACGTTTGCCTTGAGTCCTTATCCAATAAAGCTTGCAAATCTTCATCTTCAACCTTTTAGGGCTGACCTGGATGCTCTTTGTCTTCTATATCGAAGATACCAGTTTTAAGCCGTTGCAACCATTGTTCACAAGTTTTTTGGGTTATAAAATTATTCCCGTAAGCTTCAACCAATAATCTATAACTTTCAGCAGCCGTTTTCTTCAAATGAAATAACGTTATTAAGCTTCCCCACAAAACAGCTTTTTCAGGTGCGTAATTCGAAATTTGCAAAACTTTCAAGAAATATGTTCTTTGCACAATGACAATCCAGAATAAACTGGCTTTTCGTGACGTACGTTGAACCTTCAAAACGCCATAGAAGCCATCCGTCTATACCAAAAAACGGATAATTAACGCCATCTCTTAGCAAAATCGACATTATTAACCGAAATACCTATTACTTGGATAAGGCATAAAATAATACACATGTAAACCTGGGGTAGAGGAAATAACCACAGTATAATTGACTTCCTTACTGCAGATGAGATTAAGACAGACTTAGTGAATGATACAAGGGTCATAAAGGGTTCTGAACGAAATTCTCATTGCCTTCTGGTCCCAAAAATAAACTTAGATCAGGGATGCATAAGAAAGAAAACCAGAAAGAAACAAAAACACGAATCATCATTGAGATGTTACAGAAACCAGAAGTGAGAATAGATTTTCAGAATAAGCTAATCAAACGGATAGAAGAGACAAATTGGAGAGTGCTAATAGGAAATAAAAATACAGAGAACGCGTCGGCTATGAATAACGATGTGATTGTTAGGATTGGGACTACAGTAAGTGGTACTGCTGTTGAAAAAAGAGCCTGTTGATGCATGGTGGAATCTTAAAATTCAAGCTGCCCGAAAAAAGAAAGAAACTTACGAAATAAATTGATACGTCGCAGGCCTTAGTGATGATGAAATAAATAAAATTGAAAATGATTATAGACACAAAAAGTGCAAAGTTAAACGACTAGTCCAGAAAGGTAAATATCAAATTAAAACACAACAAGAGATGACAATGCAAAGCGACTTCGAAGGGAACACAGGTAGTGGCAATTGATAAATTTATGTTTCGGGAAGGGCCAAGTTGCAAATGATTGAAAAAAAGCAATCATCGAAGACATATAGAAAGGAAAGGGATATGAAAGGACTGCAATAATTATAAAGGGATCAGATTATTAAGTACCGTAAGTAAAATATATAAAAAAATACTTGTTCGTAGGAATGAAAATAACAGAAGAAAAGATATGGGTAGTCCAAACTGGACTTATTCACAGAAGATTATGTACAAATCTCGTAAAAATAAAATATATTTAGTTTGATACATATCACAGAAAAAAGTTTGAGGGTAAGGAAAAAAGTTTTCTGTTAAGTTGTTGACCTAGAAAAAACGTTTGACAAGGTCGATAGAAGGAACTTTGGGAAGTCCTAAAAGAGTACGGTATTAATAGTTGGGTCATGTCCTCATGGAAGTTTATTGTATTCACGGACATGTGTCTAACAATGGGACTTTTGGACGAAGAAGGTGTGGATCTCGAGATTGTGAGAGTACGTGGGTGAGCTTATTTAGATGATAAAGATATTATGTAACAGTTAATAGAAGACCTGTAGAATACGTGGAGCAAGCTGAATACAAGCCTAAAGAACATGGACCTCAAAGTTAACGGCAATAAAACAAAAATTATGGTGTTTGAAGGAAAATTTGTGAAAACCTTATGCAGCATTGTCTTCCTAAATGATGGAAGTATAGAAGAAGTTGATAAGTAGATATATCTTGTTAGTCGATTCAAAAGTGTCAGAAAGATAAATGGAGAATCATATAGAGACATAAGCGAATGCAAGAAGGCTTTGGGTAGAGCCATGCCTATTCTCAAAATTAGAAAAACGTTACATAAAGCTAAAAGAGCAATAAATAATTCTATATTTATGTTGACTGTACTATACGACAGCAAGACGTGGACCTATCAGGAATGGAATAATGATAATAAATTAATCCTCGAAGGATGTATTGTAAAAGAGACACTAGTTAACATATCTGAAGGAAATTCTTTAAAATGGTTGAGGAATTTTAAGAGAGTAACACATAAACGACTCGAGTATATCAACGTAAATTCTAGCTTGCATACAAAAATGCATGGTCGTGACGGAAGCTATATAGGTATGCTAGGACAGAAAAGTCTGGGGACAAATACGAGGGTGGATTGATAAGTTTCCGGCCTGACCAAGAGATGGCGCCACTAGGCCTACCTTGAGGTGGCGTTCTATAGTACCATCCTTAGATAGCTT
>NC_046658.1:175561527-175581002 GCF_010883055.1 Belonocnema kinseyi | reverse complement strand
TCAGCCTTGGAGGAGATTATGTTGAGAAATAAAAAAAAAATTCTTAAAAACGTTGTTTTTCTTGGTCAGGCCGGAAACTTATCAATCCACCCTCGTAGTTTCTAAGCAGATTGTCACTGCAGGGAATGACGCCTAAAACAAAAGACCTTGGATACTAATGGGCCCGAGTGGTAAGCAGTGTTGCGGAACAAACGCGTTATTTGAATAAATAAGACGGGAGTTCTAAATATATCTAACTTTCTATACCCTGTTACACAAATTGCTCCCTTCATCCCCGAGTGAGTCATGACTAAACCGAAAGAGAAAATGTCCTAATGGTATAACGTAGTTTTTCTTCAGTCGTAAAAAACAATCTTTAAAATGAAAAAAAAATTCTACAAGCGATGCAAGTAACAAAAACAAAAAACAAAATAGACAAAATTTTTGGGTGGAATGAGCAGTTATTGTTTTAAACTTTGAAAATACCATTAAAAATAACAAAATAATTTTTTTTTGAATGACAAAAAGTACGAAAAAAAATTAACAGGGGCGAGCAGATTTTTTATTTTACCGTAAAAAATAAGATTAAAAATAAACAAAATAAGTTTTTGGAAAAGCCAGAAGTTGTTAAACCAAAAAAATCCAAATCCAGATATTTTTGTTGGAAAAATACATTAGAAATAAAAAATTAACTTACTGGAAAAACAACGGTTGTTACAATAACTTTTTATTTGAGAAAATTCTTCGCTTAAATTGTATCTGCAAATTTTAATGGAGTCATCTTACGCTAGGATGTATATTATTGGTATAAATCGTAAAAGTAGCATTCAAAACGAACCAATAAATTTTATAAAAAATCGAAAAAAGTTGAAATAAAATTTTAATAGCAAATGTTTTGTATAGAATGCGCTTTTTTAATTATAAAAAACAATCAAATTTCATTTGTTTCCAAACCAATTTAAATTATGGAAACGATGCACATTTTCAAGGACAAACTCAAGTGAGAATCACGAGATAGTTGAAAAGAATGTGCTCTTCAAAGCCTAAGGAGCTTTAACAATAGAGAATTCACAATCACCAAATTACATTTGTCAGTGCTCTGTCCCTTGTTTCAAAAAAGTCTGTGTACAAAATTGGACGAAAGACAAAGAACGCGTGAGTTGCGCGAGATAAATATATTATCGACTGTGGCGCGCGAAAACTAACCATCGCTGGCCTTAAGAGCACCCAAACTTGCAAACGAAGAGAGCCGCGCACGATGAAAATGGGATTTAGATTAATTAAATATTACAAAAATATTCTGTGATAACACAGAACCACAAAATGGTTTTGGGAGTTTACTGGGATTCTAATAGGTACACTTTATGTTTTTGTGATCGCTGAACACGAATCAATTTGCAGAATTGAGCCAGCACGTCAGGATTTGCAGTAAAATTCAAAAAATGGTTAAAAACCTGGAATTTCTGCATAAATTTAGTCCTTAAACCTACAAACCTTCACTTAACAAACCTCAAACACACAAACTAACAAGCCCTAAAACCACAAACCCCAAACCCTAAACCAACAAACCCCAAACCAACAAGCCACAAAGTCACAAACTCCAAAGACACAAGCTCCATATCCATAAACCTACAAACTTCAAATCCACTAACCTAAATTCTACAAACCCAAATACCTCACATCTTATAGTACCAATTAAGAAATTTGGTATGATTTGGGGTTGGTGGGTTTAGGGTTTGTTAGTTTGAGGTTTGTGGGTTTGGGGTTCATTAGTTTGGGATTGTTGGTTTTGGGTTTGTACGTTTGTAGATATGGAGATTGTTAGTTCGGGGTTTGTAGGTTTAGGATTGTGGGTTTGGGTTTTGTGGATTTGGTGTTTATGGGTTTGTGGGTTTAAGTTTTGTGGGTTTGGGGCTTGTGGTTCGTTATTTAGGGGCTTGTGAGTTTGTGGGTTTGCATTTCGTGGGATTGGGGTTTGCGCGTATGTGGATATGGATCTTGTGGGTTTGGGGCTTGTTGATTTAAGGTTCCGGGTTTGTGGGTCTAGGGCTTGTTAGTTTGTGAGTTTGGGGCTTATTAATTTGGGGTTTGTACGTTTGGGGACGAATTTATGCAGAAATTCCAGGTTGTTAACTATTTTTTGAATTCTACTTTAAATCTTGACGCACTGGCACGATTCTGTAAATGGATTCGTATTAAGCGACCTCAAAAACATCCAGTATACATACGATATAAAGATCCTAGTAAACTCCCAAAAGCATTTTTTGGTTCTATGATAATTAACATACAGGAGAACTGCACCTGGGTAACCTAAAACAAATAATGATAGAAAATACAATTTTTCTTTATTTTGCTATCTAGATAATAGAGTTTAAAATAATACAAAAATTATTTCAATTGGACAAACTTGAATCCAGCGCGTAGCGTGAGACAGTTGGTGAGAATATATCCATTAGAGCCGTGAACAAGCTTTAAGAAAAAACATTTAAAATAAAAATATTTTTAATTTCAATCTTTCAAAATAAAACACTAAACAATTTTTATTCAAAATTTTTTCTCTTAAACGCTTCACAATTTGTAAAATGCAAAAGATCTAAAACTTTTAGCTAGAAGTGAAAATCTTAAAAAACAGAACAATTAAAATCACAACGCAGCTCAGGTATATTAAAAAAATTGAATTATCTGCATCAAGAATTTTCATTTATACACGTACTATTTTAAAACACTTTGAGATTTTGTTACGGTTGCTCAATGGAGATGCCGCGATTTCTTCTCGGGTCAATTCTTCAACAGCTCCGCTCTCCATGTTTATTTTCGCCCGGACTGTCCCCAAACTTGAAGGTGTATATATTCCACGAAAAACCATTTCTCTGTTCATTTTTGACAATATGGCAAAGACGTCGCCATTAGATGTGGCTAATACAATTTGGTCTTCGATAGGCATGGGCTTAAGTGCCATATGGTTTGCTCTCAATTTAATCGGTTTATCGAAAGGAAATGTGTACCTTCGAAGTTCGAATGTCCGAAAAGGATATTTGATGGGAATAAGTCGAAAAGATCTGAGATCTTCAGATGGAAATCCGTGTGCAAATGCATATGCGAGAGAAAAAGGTTCCCTTGCAGAAGGAGACCGTGACCTGATGCGAAGAGAAGTCTCAGCAGTTGGTTGCGATTTATCAGATATAGGTCTTTGAAGAGTTCGTTTTGGAGAATTTCTGTCAGGGGAATCATCAGATATGTGAAGGGGCACAGCAGGTGCAGAGGATTTATTAGCTGAAGAGTCGAACTGTAAACTCAATTCTGTAACAAGAAACAGAGAATTTAAATTTTCTGAAAACACACAAACGTATTTTAGTGTATCATTAGTTATAACTAGTGACTATTCTTCTGCTTCAATGGCTTACATGGATAAATGTTTATAGGCAGGGCACTTTAGTGTTCATGGATTAAATGATTGAAACTCCTGATTGTATGGTTGTAAAAATTTGAGAACGTCTTCATGTTAGTGCCTTATGACAAGCTCCTTAGTAAAAAATATGTTATTTTATTGTACGCAGAGTTGAAGAAAAAGTTTCTGACTTACTCATCCTCTAAGTTTTTGGTGTAAGTATTAGAAGCTTTCTATGTAATTCGAAAAACAACCAAAGAAACATTACGCTTTTTTTTTATCCATCGACTTAACTAGCAGTTAATTTTATATTTCACAACAGGAGTTACAGATAAAAGATACCAATTGGATGGGACAAAACATAATATTTTTTATAACGCGGAGAAAAGTGACTTTCCACCATTAAGGTATTTATATATATATTTTATTTTACAAATCTATTTAATAGAATCATGAAAACTGACGGTGAAAAATACTTTTTGCCTAAAATTTGTAATCAATAAACAAAGAATAAAAATTCCCTTTTATATCTAGTACAACTTTTCTATAATAGCAGTTCTCATTTGTGAAAATTTAGTTGCATTCTTCTTCTTTATTCAGAAATAATTCTAGCCCTGATGATGTGGACTGCAATGTTCACGAAACGTCGGCAAACAATTCGTAGTTTTTTACAGGAGTGAAACCCAAAATATCTCTTTTTAGCAGAAATAATTCTAGTTACAGGAAAAATGGCAAATGGGTGCGACGTCAGAAGGCTCCACAATCCTTTCAAATAAATTTGTAGCGTATAAACTTTTATAAGTTTTTGTTACAAAAACAGACGTCTTGATAGGAGAACGCTTTAAAAATTGAAAGAGTTTGCTTTAAAAAAAACGCGTAATTTTTATGTAACCGTATTGTTTGTAAACACTCGTACAAATTTCCTCAAACGTCTTGTTACGTCAGTATTATGGAGGTAGGTAATACTAGAATTATGCATTAAATTTGACTTATATTGACGAGCCCATTCGAAAAACTTATAATTATTACTCAATTTTTAATCAAACACTCGCATCACAACATTTTTCAAACACTGTTGTGACGAAAAACAACATCTCGTTTTAACTCCCGAACTAACAAGCTAAGAGTAGTGTAACGCTCGTTCAGTCACAGATGGCGACACGTGTCACTATATAAACTTCAAACATTGCGAATACATAATGAAATGAATATAAAACCTACTCCAAAAATATATTTCATACATTCCAGAGTGTTAATAAACTCTTGCTGGTGTCATTACCTTGAAGATTTTCACGGGTTTGGCTATATTATCTGAGTATTCGCCCAAACTGGGTCATCCGCCCAAACAGAAGGACCAACTTATTAAGTACCTTGAGTAAAATATATTCAAAAATACTTAATCGTAGGGCAATGAAAACAATAGTGGTAAAGATATGGGAACACCAAAGTAGATTTATGTCTGGAACATTATGTACGAATCAGATATTCAGCTTAAGACAGATCACAGAAAATAGTTGGAGAATAGAAAAAAAAATTTAGCATACGAACATAAAAAATGGCGGCTTTCGTAGCCTGCAAAGCGTTATGAATATGGCGGTATGCAGATAAGCGGGCACGAAACTACTTTACAAATGTTAACAAAAAGCAAAAACATCGTTGTTTCCAGTACCATTGGAGTTACCCCCTTCCAGACATTAGGTGATTTTATGAAGCAACCAGTTTAATATTTAGCGACAAAAATGAAAACTGATGTAAAGCTTTATCAGAAAAGGAAAAAATTTAACTTTACTCTTCAACACGTGTTAATGAAATGCGGTCAATTTTAGCACATCGTGTAAAATTCATTCCTGAAATGGCGATTGCGACCTATAGAGTTTTTACCCTTCAATTGAGTTTGTGGAAAGTTGTTTAAGGCAGATTAAATCGTGAAATTTCTCACTCAGGTAATTCATAAAAAATTTCATTTATAGATATATAATTGTATTCACCAAATAAATTGAGAATAACTGCTGAGGATAACACTAGAGTATTAGCCATCATCATCTTGCCCAATTCAAGGAAAAACTGATGAATGTATTTATGAAAAATTCAATCGGCAATATAACTGAAGACTTATCCAGTGCTTTATTAGCTTATCTAATGTATAATAGTGGCGTCATATTGAAATTTCAGGCGACAAGCATTCATATTTGAGGTATTTACATTTGATAAGAATCAGTTTAATATTTTACGTTTTAGGAGAAGTTGTTTTTTTATGTCCCAGACATATGAAGTGTGATTTATAATAGCTCATATAAAACGTAAAACGCTAATAATATAAAATCCACAATCACTGATAAAAGAATCGAAAATATGAATTTCATCCTCTTTTATTTTTGGTTTTATGTTCCAAAAATCACTCAGAGAAAAAGAATTTATTTTGGAATAAAAGCATCTTCCTCTAATATCTATTTACAATCACTGTCGTTGTAAATCTCATTTTGAACTTAAGATTTTTGCGTCCCACTATTGCGAATTATTATTATTAATATTATTATTATCTGAATTTGAGAAATAATTTACGCAAATTTTTATTTTTAATGATAAATATTTTGCTGCCCATTTCGAATTTAGGGATGAGACGCTACGAAAATAATATTAATCATATACATGATGGATTTCGTTAAGGAAACAGACAAACAAGATCCTTACATCCTCGGTTTTTTTTTCAAACTTCAGCTTCATATTGGTTTAGGAGAGAAATAATAGATTGCTAAAAATTTCACTAAATTTTTTTCTAAAGTTATTGCAGTTTTTCTGTTTTGGCTACTTTGTAAGTCTTTGAAAAAGAACAATCCTAGTTCACTATTTACCTAAATTTTTTCTGCTTCAAAGTATGCTTAGGATGTTATTTGTCAACAAAAGAAAAATATTCACGTCAATATTGAGCAATAAATTCGTTATCGAAAAAAGAGATAATCAAACTCCTAACTAGGAGAATCCTGTATTTAAGGTAGGTTAGCAGCCTTTATTTTTATTTCGTTGCTGCAGAATTATGTAGTTGTTTCGCAAAATAGCCATTACATTGAAAAAGTTAAGAAGTAAAGTAAAACAAAAAGAGTTATAATCAAATTTGTTTTAACTTCCATCATAAAAGTGGCCAAGAACTTAGTGATCTTTGATGTAATGGTTTAGATTTTTTCTGATAAAAATTTCTCCCTGAACGTTAAGTGAGGTTGGAGAAGCAAAAACACTCACTGCCTGTCCATCTAGAGTGACAGATGATTTTTAATTTTGGAAAAAGACGATTGTCTAAGGAATAACAAATTATATCACTCTTTCTGAATGATTAAATAAAAAGATAAAAGAGTAATTATTCCATACTAGGCAGATAGCATTAAGGGTACCCGTTTTTTTTATTCAGGGAAGCCAGATAAGGTTGAATTATATTTCGTTGCTATCCGCTATTCTCAGGGAAAACCTTTAACCTGGCCTCGCCTTTTTTTGCCTTCCAATTTTTATTCTCTTTTGTTTAAACTCATGTTTCCGCGGAATGCTTGTTTCCTATGTTTTTCTTTACGACATCGTTACGACATCTTTACGATATCTTTACGACATCCTATGTCCATGTCTTTCGGTGTCTTTGCGATATCGTAAAGACATCATCAGATCATACGACTTATTTACGTATTTACGATATCGTCAAGACACCCTAACAACACGGACATAGGATGTCGTAAAGTTGTCGTGAGGATGTCGTAACGATCTCATAAAGACGTCGATATACTTTGTGCACACTGGGTAACTATTGTTATTTATGTTTACTACTAGAATCACTTAGAAGTACTAATTGTTTCGTCCGGCAATTTCCACGTGTGTCGTAGTCGCGGGCTTTACGATGTAAATGGTCGCCAGTACCACGTGGTTAAACTAAAAAACATTCTTTTTTTAATTAAGGTGTGTTCTCGTCATCGCTCTCTCGGCGAAATTCACTTAAGATTTATAAGATTTCACATTGTTGTGTAATGTAAGGAAAACTGCTATTTATCAGAGAATCATCGCTACTTTACTATTAGAGGAAAACTTTTTGTAATCAGGTCTTTGTTCTGTAGAAAATTCCTTCAGAACCTGTTAGTCCTTTTTCTCTTTTTTACACCCAGCTGCTGTCCTCACCCTTCCCGTGGCTGGCGCACAATAAAATAACTCTTGGTTGCGCTTAGGCTATGTGGCGGTCGGGGAGAAAATTGCTCACAACTGTACGAAATGAGCTCCATTAAACAAATAGATGGGCTCCACGAAGAATTAGGCTAACTTCATTTAGCTTAGTTTTCAGGAGGAATAAGTAACCTATTATTTGTCGCAAGATTTACTACGAATTTAAAGCCTACGAAGTTAGCCTAATTCTTAACGGTAATGAAAAGATAGCCTATTCTTCGTAGAATCCATCGAAATAGACTATTCGAAAATTTACAATATTGTTAACAAATCTAAAGATAGTTATTTTTCTACCACAATATGCTAACGTATAGCATTAAAAGCCTTTTCCAGGTCCAAATAGCTAACATAAACTTGCTTATCTACATAAAGAGCTAAATATACAAATTCAGTTAGGTTGCTTATATAGCGAGTTACCGCCGACTTCTGAGGTATAAAGCGGTGTTGGAATTCCGACAAGTGCGATGGAAAAGCTCACCATAGAGTTACAACAATCGACAGTTGAAAAAATTTAACGGAGTTACTAATAATAGTCACAGGCCCATAAGATATCATATTTGAATAACCTCCACCTTTAAAGACAGGTCATGTCTTCGTTTCATTATTTTTGATTTCGAGAAGAAAATCCTGGTTTGCGTTATTACATATATATTTTCTATATGGTCTGGGCACAAACGTGAGGGCAGCATAAAGGAAAGCGCGATCTCTAAGGGACGCGTATGGATAATTCTCTTGCATAGCAGGAAGATTCAAAACTATTGAGTAAATAGTATAAAGAATTGCTTTTTAAACATGTACTATTGTAAAACACTTTGAGATTGCGTTCTTGTTGCTTAATGGAGATGCCGCGACTTCTTCTTCGGTCAATTATTTTGCAGCACCGCTTTCCATGTTTATTTTCGCTTGGACTGTCCCAGTACTTACAGGCATCGGATTAAGAACCTTTTTTTGGTTCTGATTAGAATTAGTTTATCGTGATGAAATGTGTTCCTTCGAAGTTCGAATAGTCGGTAAGCAAACTGGTTGGGAATAAATCGAAGAGTGTTAAGATCTTCAGGTGTAAATCCGTGTCTAAATACAGATGAGAGAAAAGAAGGTTGCCTTGCAGGATGAGATCTCATCCTGAAACGAAAAGAAGTCTCGGCAGTTGGATGTGACCTATCAGATGTAGGTCTTTGAAGAGTTATGTTTGGAGAATTTTTGTCAGGGGAATCAGCGAGTCTACAGAGAGGCACATCAGGGATAGGGGCACCATTAGGTAAACAGTTGAATGGTAAACTTAATTTTGTAACAAGAAAAACAGGATTTAATTGTTATTAAACACATAAACGTATGTTGGTATATCATGAGTTGTTCGTGCGGTTGCAATTGCTAATGTAGTTGCCAACATCTTTATCAATAGCTTTTCAAGTTTTTAGCTAATGATTTATATCATAAAAATCTTTATGTTATGTAGCCGTTAATATTCCCACCAAAAAAAATCTCAGGGATATCTTACGCGCAATTGCCAGCCTGGGCTATATATATATTTCAATAAATTTGTCAGAAATTGTTTGAATGATTTTGTTTATAGGGATTAACAGGCGAGTACGATTAAAAATGAAAATAACCTTAAATTTGAACTTTTTGCGCCAGGTAATCCACCTTTGCATAAACTGTCAGACAGTTATATGGTAAAATGAATTTATCTGACAGTTTAGATTACAGATACTCATTTTGAATCTATTCACTGTATTTCATGTTTTGGATAGTTGTCTTGCAGTTATGTAGGGAATTATACAGAATAATAGTACTTTTTGCATTTTAAATTTACTTGCGCTTTTGCGACGTTATAGCTTGATAGAAATGGTGCAAATGACGCATTATCATATATAACACTTTTTTGTGTATACAAGTACGCAAATGTAAAGAAAAAATATTTTCAATTACTAGCTGTGACGTAGAAAAATGTATAGTTCAATACTATAAGGAAAAGTGAAATGAGGTTCGATTTATATACAGTTTATGTGGACAATTTTTTTAATTTTAGTTTTATAATCTCATAAAAAGGCCGAAAATTGATAACCATAGACAATAGTTGTTATTTAAATTCATTATTATTTTTATTTTGGTGCTTAATTTATAAAGTTATCAAAAATGCGCTTTTAATGTTACAGCAACGCATTTTAATTCAAATCTCAAGTTTATTATTTTTCTGAAGACAAAAATTAACATAACCTACAAATCGAGCCGTCACACCTTTTCAAATTCCGAAATTCGAAGCACATGCCCTTTCTGTTTGCAAATATTGGCGCTTTAGCCCTTTTTTCTCAGATATTGGCGGTTTCCCTCTTTTGGAATTTCATACTTAAAGCGCTTTTTCCCTTTTGATATCGCAAATGTAAGCGTTTACGCTGTTTTTCTGAACAAAATGTTGGTGCTTATACTGTTATTGTTTCCTAAAAGTCGGTACTTATGCCCTTTTAACATTTTGAAGTTTTGCGCTTAAACCCTTTTTCGGTGCTAAATGTTGGCGCTTATGCCATTTTGGAATTTGAAACTTTCACGCTTGCACCCTTTTGCTGTGTCTTATGTTGGCACTTATGTCCTTTTCGAACTTTAAATTTTGGCTCTTATACCCTTTTTCTGTGCTAAATGATGGGGCTTATGCTATTTTGCTTTCCCAAATGTTTAGGTTTACGTACTGTCGGAATTTAGAAACTAGGCGCTTATACCATTTTAATGTGCCAAATGTTGGCGTTTCTACCGTTTTTCCGAGCCACATGTTGGCGCTTATGCCCTATTGGAATTTTAAACTTTGACGCTCGCACCCTTTTGCTCTATTTTATTTTGGCACTTATGCCCTTTTGAATTTTCAAACTTTGTCACTTAAACCCTTTCGATGTGCCAAATATTGGCGATCATGCTCTTTTGCTTTTTCAAATGTTGGCGCTTATATATGTTAGGAATTTCGAACCTTAGACCTTATACCGTTTTGATGTGCCAAATGTTGAGGCTTATACCGTTTTTCTAAACTAGATGTTGGCGCTTATGCCCTTTTGAAATTTCAAACTTTATCGCTCATACCCTTTTGCTGTGGCAAATGTTGACGCTAATGCTCTTTTGCATTCTAAAATGTTGACGCTTATGTACGTTCTGAGTTTCGAACCTTGGCACTTATGCCCTTTTGACATGCCAAATGAGGACGTTTATATCGGTTTTCTTTGCCAGATGTTGGCGCTTATGCCCTTTTGGAATTTTAAACTTTGTTGCTTATACCCTTCGGCTGTGCCAAATGCTGGCGCGTATACTCTTTTGCTTTGTAAAATGTTGGCGCTTATGTACGTTCGAAATTTCGAACCTTAACGCTGGTACCCTTTTGATGTCCCAAATGTTGGCGTTTATGCCGTTTTTTTGAGCCAAATGGTGGCGCATATGCTCTTTTGGAATTTTAAACTTGGTGCTCGTACCCTTTTATTGTGTTTTATGTTAGAGCTTATGCCCTTTTGAAATTTTAAACTTTGTCGCTTATACCCTTTTTATGTGCTAAATGATGGGACTTATGCAATTTTGCTCTCCCAAATGTTCACATTCACGTACTGTCGGAATTTAGAAACTAGGCGCTTATACCATTTTAGTGTGCCAAATGTTGGCGTTTCTGCCGTTTTTCCGAGCCACATGTTGGCGCTTATGCCCTAGTGGAATTTTAAACTTTGGCGCTCGCATCCTTTTGCCCTATTTTATGTTGGCAATTATGCCCTTTTGAATTTTCAAACTTTGTCACTTAAACCATTTTGATGTGCCAAATGTTGGCGATCATGCTCTTTAGCTTTCTAAAATTTTGACGCTTATGTACGTTCTGAATTTCAAACCTTGGTACTCATACCCTTTTGACGTGCCAAATGAGGACGTTTATATCGGTTTTCTTAGCCAGATGTTGGCGCTTATGCCCTTTTGAAATTTCAAACTTTGTTGATCATACCCTTCTGCTGTGCCAAATGCTGGCGCGTATACTATTTTGCTTTGTAAAATGTTGGAGCTTATGTACGTTCAAAATTTCGAACCTTAACGCTTATACCCTTTTGATGTCCCAAATGTTAGCGCTTATCCCCTTTTGAAATTTTAAACTTTGTCGCTTATACCCTTTTGCAGTGCCAAATGTTAACGCTTATGCTCTTTTTCTTTCTCAAAGTTTCAAGTTAATGGCCGTTCGGAATAATGAACCTTGGCGCTTATACCCATTTGTGCCAAATTCTGAAGCTTATAATATTTTGGCATTTCAGCTCTAAAAGTTTGAAATCTAAAGATACTCTGGCCTAAATGAAAAGATAAATTTTAAAGCATAATTTTCAACTACCACAAAGTTTGCCCTTTTTTAAAACACATGTTTTGGATTTGTCCGGAACAAATTGAAACCAAATTCATACGTATTTCGGACAAAGTCATATAAAGTTTGTAACTGAAATTTGAGAAGCATATAAGGCAGATAAAGTTGCAAAAATGTTTGTTTATATATAGCTAAATATCACAAAAAATAAACTTCTTAAATTGTATTTTTATTACATTAAGATATTTACCAATAGAATTGATGAGAGCTGCCACTGATAACATAATTAAATGAACCTTTCTCATATTTTATAATTAGAAGAAAAACAGATGACTATCTTATATAATGAAGAATTTTATTAGAAACGTGAATAACAAATACTCTGATGCATTAATAGATGATATACATTATACAGTCGTTTTAATACACATTTCATGCGTCAAGCTTGAACTTTTGAGATATTTACATTTAGTTAGTCAGTTTCAAAGAAAAAAATGTTGTTACTGAATTCAGTACCACTGCTGAAAGGAAGATAAGATATACATACATGTATATTCAACAATGCATTTCTGTATAATGTAGAATATTAATTTTTAACGTAATAAGTAGAGACATCAAGGTTATAAACATGGTGAGGAACTAATTTTATAACGCCAGACTAAACAAACAGTGGTTCCAAAATCTATCGGGTGTCGTACAAGTATAAAAATAACATAGATCGGTTCACGACATAATATCTGGTGTTGAGTCAAATATCAGAGCGACTCTGAAACTTATATAGGAAAAATGCTCAAGAGAAGATTGCACACAAAATACTCTGGCAAACTTCTTGGTTTACCGCGCGACGAAAATTGTAGTTTAAAATTGTTGTGAATTAAGGTGACAACATTTTGAAGTTCAAAGGCGGAAATAAAAATTTACGAGTCTCTAGGAGCAGCTAACATTCAGAACAATGAAACTAGCTCCCAGTAGAACCGCGATAACCGGAACTAATGAAATCAGAATGATGATAATTTGATCGCAAGTATAGATCATTTCTTGAAGTCTTGGAGAACGATATTAGGCCTCCAGTGTTCAATTGTGCAATCGAGGCTGCAGTCGGAAACATTGTTCCATTAAATTTGGCACTTCGACATTTCTGTAAAATTTTCCGTAACTTTTCTTGTCGATAAGTTTTTGGAAGAAGCGACGTCAAGTTGGTAAACAAGCTGTATAAAATTAATCATTTTATAAAAATTTTGGTTTGACGAGTACTTTAGGGTTTTTGCAGTCGTTTCTATCAGGAAGCATATAAATTGCAGGAATACAGCTTGCTTTTGTTTATTGATGTTCCTCACTACCATATAATTATTCTTAGGTTCGAATTTCTTAGGTGCGAAGTAGAGACTTGATTTTTTTACTACCAGACTATGTCGGTATAAGTAAAGTAGTGCAAGAAGGCAACAAAATCAAATCTTTCAAACAGATGAATGAAGGTTATATCGTACATTGAGTGTAAAGTAAAATAATCAGCAAGACACAAAACTTCCTCAGTTGAAAGACATGACTGACTATAATTTAGTTGTTTGGGGAAAAAGGAATAGAAACATTGGCAAACTTTTTTGGGATGATCATCGGAAATCCGGATCTGATGACAGGCTTTATGCTCTAGGGTACTATGTATATGTTGCCTAGAAAAACAGCCAACCGACAGCCTGTCTTCTAAGAATTTATAAATGTCTCACAGCTATCATTACAGATAAGGTATATTGTCACTGTCAAGAGAATAACATCCTTACAGAAAGAAAAAGAATGTTGTAAAAAGTCGCGATGCAGTAGAGATCTTGTCCCTATATATGCTGTTTCCATGACTTAAGCTCGTAAACATCAAAAGAACTTAAACATGGCATACAATGAATGCAAGCTAGCGTTTCCCTTCACGCTGCATAAGTATTTGCTTGAATTGTGAAAACTTTACAAATCTGTCCACGCATTATTTACTTTATAATTCATGCGATGATGCTTTCAGGTAATAGAAAGAAATATTTTGATCATGGAAAATCAAGGATACTTAGATCCCTACGCAGTGCGACAAGTATATTTTAAGGAGACTCCTTAAGTGCAGTATGTTTCTGTTTAGCGTTGAACCTACTGAGCAAAACAGCATGTCTCATAGGTTCAGAATTCATGATAATGAGGATGATCATCAAGTGACCCATATTCTGTACATAATTGACCAGAAGCTGTACAGTGGTTCAACCCACAAACTGCAGCAAGTGATCGATGTCGCAAATCAGTCTTCCAATGATATCCACATAGATTTTGAACTAGATAAATGCAGAACAGGGCATTTAATCAGAGGGGAATTAGGAAACTCAGAGTTAGAAAAGGAGTTCGAAAATGACATCGAGGCAGTGGTTGCGTCTTGAACATTAAGGAGTTAGTAGGGTATTGGCAGCAGCTCAGAAGGGGGTTTTATTAAACGCCTGTCGCATTGTATGAAACTTTCTTGACCATCAGGAAGCAAGCGACAAAAAACCTGTGGAGTGGCAGTTGGTATAAGGAAGCATCCACAAGTCACTTGAATTTAGTCCGTGAAAATGATATATAACCGGGTTCCGCCAAATAAAAGTAAAAAAAAAAATAATATAGAGCCTCGGTGTTTCAGAGGTCCGGGGTTCGATTCTTTAGCCGGTACCTCTGGAAATTTTTCGATGTACCTTTACTGAGGTTCTGGTGGTTCGGAACACACCTTAAGCTGTAGGACCCTCCATCGTGTACTTGACTGCAACCCAGTCCGTCAATGATGGGGTGAAATCCATGCTTTGTCCAATATGACGGGTCACACTGATCTCACCAGATCATTTGATTACATAATAAAATGCGTCCTTGACTGATGCTACACCCGAACAGCACCGTGGAGAGACTATTCCAAAATTATAAAAATCCAACTCTAACTAAAAATGCCTTCGACATGTTGAGCAGTAACCATCTTAAACCTGTGACAATAATTTGAATAAAATAAATAATAATACAATAAATGAACATATAATAAATGAACATATAATAAAGATAAGTTCGCTAAAAAGCCGTTTTGACGAACAGTTCTGGTTTTATCTATCAGAAATGGTCTTTGAAAAATAAGAAAGTTAACTAGCCAGCCAAACTATACGAGATTCGAAAAAAAGGTTAACAAGAAAAGTTGTTTATTCCGAAAGCATCTGCAATCTTTTTTTAACCATTTTCTGACGAGACGCGTAATTTTTGTTTTAATTGTGAAGAATGTTATGAAAAATTCTAGATACCAGAAAAACTATGCGAGATACGAAAAACATATTTTAAAGAAAAATCATTAAACTCAGAAAACGGAAAGAAAATTAAGAATAGTTTTAATGAAGAATGACCCAGAGCCAGATCAAAAAATTTTTGAACTGTACACGAATAAAATAGATTATAATTTTATAAAAGTTTTAGAGCAGTATATCAAAAATTAAAAAAATTAAGGACAAAATGCTAGCATTATAATTATAATGTGTTTTTTAAGTCCGGTAGAGCCTCAAGTAAATTAATTTTATTTTTAATCTATAATGGACAACATAAATTTAACAATTCATTTAAAAGTAGAGGTTTAAAAAATGTTGTAATCTTTTGAAGTATATTTGATTGGTATGAATAATAATGTGATCTATGTCGAGCTCAATTTAAAAAGACCGAAAGTATCGTACCTCGAAGCGCGATGTGAATAAATTATCGGGCCCTTGGCCGGAAATCTGAGAGACGCGCGTCCATAAAACAATCTCTTTGTGTCTATTTACAAAAAATACGTACCTACAAATATTTAGATTTTTAAAATAAAACACCAACTTTTCCCTTTTGAGAGATACAATCTAAATCGGAGAAGGCTTTAAAGGCTATACCGGAAATCGACTTCAAGAAATGTTTCGCAGAATGGAACAAAAAGGTTCAATAAAATCCCATTATTCGCAGTAACACCAGTGACCTTCTGCCGGACGTCCCCGAACTCTTTTTTGAGGGATAATAACAAAAAATGTTAATGTGCCAAACAAAAGCACTATTTTGTGGTTAGGGTTGGTTTTCAACTGTCTGCAATGCCGATAATGTAGGTCTCTGTCATATCAATGCTGTCGGTAGCCCACTAACCACTTATAATTTATTTATGAAATAAACTTTTAAATTGTCTACAAACAAGGTTATCTTGGGGACATTAGCTACTATGTTTTTGTTGTCCCCATTTTTCGGCCAAAAATATTGTGTAATTCGGAATTAAAGCAGGGGAGAATCGTAACACGCATAACCTTAAAATACGCATACATTAATAAAATTTAGGAATTAGAATTTTTTTATATTATTCCACAATTGAAGAGATGGGGGACGTCCATGAACATTTTCGTCATCATTCTCTAGAGTTTGAAGATAAAATCTTTATTATTGTAGGAAAAAGCCGAGGGAATCCAACACTGGTAAAATCGATGCAATTTCTTAAGTATCATGCATAAATTAAATTTACCAGAATATAATTTGTTTGATTTAACCCACAAAAAAGAGTTTATGGGCGTCCGTTAAAATGTTCCCTGATATTAGGAATTCAGCTTTTGTGAAAAAAAATGAATTTTTAGTCAATTCACCGCTCTATGGCTTCCCATTGGAATACCATACAAGCTTCCATGAACAATCCTGAAACATTATAAAGAATAAATTCTAAAAATTCAGCATTCTTTGTTAATCCATATTTTATAATTTTAAAAAGTTCCTAATCTTATCTAGATTTACAAATTTTATAATTATTAATATGTGTAATATAATTTTACACTTAGAAACATAGACCATCTTATCTCAAGAAATCTTTACCATTATTTAAAATAATCGAATTCTAAGGAATCCCTTTAATCATTAGAACTTTCTATTCAATTATTTAAACCCATGTAAATAAATTTAAATTCCCTGAAAGCTTGAAATTACTGAGCTTTAAACCTTTCTTGCTTCAGACATTCCTTTTAAATATTTGTTTTCAAATTATACTAGTTTCGCAACTTCTTCTGATAATACTACACCATCATACCTTTCGTCCCCTTGAATCGTTTTAATACTTGTGCGAGTTTCTTCAAATCGTGTCCAAGACTCTTCCGCCTTTGTTAAACGATCTTTCGATTCGTCGAAATTTAAATTGGAATTACTATCCTAAAACGCCCCGAATATTTCTAACGCTTTTCTCGCATATGTTTGACTAATTTTAAGACCCTTTAGTTTTTCCATTTTTACTTATTTCTTACAGGGAAAGGATGTAGGATTTTTAATTCGATTTAGGAATGTTAAAGTTATTTGCTGCTCACGTGGCTGCTTTTAATTACCTTACACTTAATTATTGCGATTTAGATCCTTATAAGAGTTTTTCGATGTATATTGTTTAATTATTGATCAACTTAACAATCATTTTATTGACTTAGTTTAGTATCTGATAATATATTAATACTTTTATCAAACACTCGTGAGCGCGTTATGACACTCAATTTTGTCCTTTCGGTTTTAAAACTTTTCCAATAATATGTTGCGAAAAACCTTTATTGATTGATAATAGTTGATTTATGATTTTCTTATAAATAAATAAGCCAATTTTCAGATTAATTGCATGCTTTTCATGTATAAAAATTGAAAAAGGTAAATTTAAAAATACTTGCTTGCTTGCGCTGCTACATGAGCTCGACACCTTACATCTCTCAAAAAAGTTTTTCGCTCAGATAGCGACACTAGCTAATAATTAAACTAAAATTTAAAGAAGACACATATTACTGAACAAGGATACTTGGTATCAAATTATCTTCGAATTTAATTAAAATTTCTAATTACCATTTGTAGTTGTTCGCTGAAATTTTTTGTTATCTAATGAAAACCCTAAAAAAATGTTAAACCTTGAAATCAGGTGTTTAGAAAAAAATTACTGCATCGCGATATTAACGTCTTACATTTGAAAAAATACGAATTGAAACAAAAAGAGCAACGTTTTTACTCGGCAAATTATAAACAAACAGGTAAGAAACTTTTACTGTGTCTGCGCAAGTGCGCATTTGTAGTACTCACTAAACATATCTTATTTAATGAAATTAACGAAATCAAAGACAGAGCATTAAAAAACTTTTTCATAGCGCATCTATTGAAACTTTGAGTTTCGATACCTGTAGAGCGGGTTGAAACACTGTGTTAAAATCCCTAGGGTTGAAACATTTTTTTTCAGCTCTAGAGTAGACACGTAGGTAGGTAGGGTCTACAGGTACCTCAACTCGAATTTTCGATAGATTTGTTATGAAAAATAATATGCATTACTAGGAATGTGACACGACAATCGCAACTCGTGTGAAGGCAGCCCTCGCTTTGCTCGGGCAACAAACTTCACTCGTTGCAATCGCTGTGTTTCATCCCTTGTAATGCAACACACTATTACAGTTAAAAAGTTAATAACACATGCACTTACTACAAAAAGTTCAATACAATATAGGAAATATTCTTATTTGGAAACATTTATTTGAACCGAAGAACTTCAAGAAAAGCAGTATGGCCGTTCTAATCACGAAAAACAAATACCGTGCATTTACCAGATTATTCCGACTTCAAAAACATGTTTCATGGCCATTGATTATAAAGATCGAATACCAAATGCGAGCCCGAACAGATGTGCATGCAGCGCTCGTGAAGAATTGTGATTCACACACTTAAAAATGTAAAACACTTTTTAATTGAGTTTTGGTTTCCTAAAGGGGACGCCGCGATTTCATCCTTGGTCAAAGGATCAATCGCACCACTCTGCATGTTTATTTTCACTCGGAAGGTCTTATTATTTACAGTTTTATAGATTCCACGAAAAATATGTTGAGCGGATAGCTTGTCCAATATTGCAAATACGTCGCCATTCTTTCCTGATAACACAATTTGTTCTTCTGTAGGCGTGGACTTAAGGACCTTGTTTTTTGTTCTGACTTCAATTGACTTATTGGTGGGAAAAGTGTACCTTCGAAGTTTGAATCTCCAGTCAGGATACTTGCGAGAAACAAGAAGAAGAGTTCTGAGATCTTCGGATGTAAATTCAAGCAGAGCAGAATAATGTTGGCTGGCAGAAGGAATACTTGACCCTACTGGAAGAGAAGACTCACCAGGTAGAGAAGACCTAGACCTGGTACGGGAAGAAGTCTCCGCAGGTGAAGGAGACCTAGACCTGGCACGAAGAGAAAACTCGGCAGTTGAAGGAGACGAGGCAGAAGACGGTCCGGCTAGAGGAAAAGTCCTTCCTGGAGATTGTCTATCAGGTGAATGAGAATGTCTGTGACGAGGAACAGCAGGAATTGGGGCGCCATTAGGTAGGCATTCGAAAAGTGAGCTTAACTCTGAAATGAGAAACATGGTATTAGTATTTTCTTAGAGAACACAATCGTAACCTAGCTTATTATTATTTGTAAATGTGGTTGTAATTGTTAATGTAGTTGTCAATTGCTTGCAACATTCTTATCCCATTGTGCAATTCATATATATATATAATTAAAAATTTGTCATAAGGACAACCGCAGGATTTCGCCGGGAGCGGGTGCTAATCTGAAAAATTGCACCCGCTTCCAGCGAAAT
>NC_046658.1:175555950-175561427 GCF_010883055.1 Belonocnema kinseyi | reverse complement strand
AATTGTACAATTTCGACAAAAAATCCTTAATACTTAATACACACTGACATCGCGTTTATATCCGCTCTCACTTATATTCTTTCGCGCTTATATCCCTGTTTTAGCTCTTATTTATATCCAGTTGGCATCCACCACCTTGCAGTATTACGTGACAAAGAAGCCAGTTAGAGCGGAGCGCTGCACTTCCCCCTCCGCTGAGGAGCATTGGAGGGATGTCCTCCCAGACGGATATAATTGAATGTTTACGTTCTCCGGTGGCGGATATAAACGCGGTTCCAGTGTATTTTCATAAATATATACGGTAAGCATTTATGTTGTACTAACAACCGCAATTTCAAATTGAAATTTTTTTCTCTTTTGAAAATAATTAAAATAAGAAATAAAGTTGATTTTAAACAATTAAACAGAAAATTTGACATTTTTCCAAATTAAAAAAAAAAAAATAACACTTGAACAAAACTGTTGTTTTCTTGAAAAACCTGGGAAAGATCGGAAGCTTGAAGATTAATCTTTCGCAGCAACGCTGATAAAAGACGTATAATTAAAAACTCTATATTTAAATAAATACTCCCTTCCTCACCGATTGAATGACGCTTACGTCCAAAGGGAAATGACTTAATTGCATAGTAATAACAAACTATAATCTTTCAACATAAATTAATAGTTACCCACATTTACTGTGTAAACTTTATTTTCGATTTACGTATAGCGTGAACATATGTGTTCATTTAAAGTAGCTCCGTGCAGATTAAACCGAGACATTTAGATTTCCGTAGAGCTAAAAAAATTCCTTAATATTATATTCAATATATTATTATATTCACCAATAGAATTGAGGATAATGATCATGGATTGGATCAGAGTATAAAACGTCCTCATATTTTCAAATTTTATAAGGTTTCGATGACGAATATGAATAAAATTTGAACTAATGAATATTTCACTGATTTTTCAGCTTATATAGCAAATAATATAATCGTTATCATTTGATTTATGTTGCGCTATACTTATGTGCATTCGTTATCTCTTAGATTGAAAGCGCCAAGCTTGTACTACTGAGATATTCATATTTCACAAGATTAACAAGGTTATTCACAAGGTTAAAAATGTATGTAAAGTTTATGCCAAAATTTATGTAGTATTTTACTTTTCAGGTAAAGCTTATTTTTATACCTCAAAATTATATAATGTCTACTGCTATGGCTCATTAGAAACTTTTGACAGACTAACATAAATTCTACAAAATATTTTAAAGAAATTCAGAAACATTGGTTTCATTCTTTTATTATTTTCATCTAATATTTTAAATATCACGCAGATAAAAAGAAATTATCATAGAAGAAAAGAGGCGTTCTCTATAATATCGATTTTCAATCACTATCACAGGAACTTCCCAAGATAGTTTGTTATAAAAATACAGTAAACTTGCTCTTATTTGACCTACTACTTATTTCAACTCAGACAACTCAGCGATGCCAATAACGAAAAAAAGTGATATAATGCATACTTTCTTGCTATTTAAAGAAAAATTTTGTTTGCTCTATTTTCGAGAAAACGGGGTGGCGCTAGCTTGCCGGCAACTTAGCGGCGCCCGTTACAAAAATCATTGAAAATCATTAAATTAAAAAATTGACTAGGCTATATTTTTTGTGATATGAAACAATGTTGTAAAATCAAGCCTTAATTTAAAATGAGCGCCCTGTGCTGGAGCAACAAATTTTAAGACAGAAACTATTTTGTTTTGTGAATGTGATTTGGGAAAATGGTTGTCATAGGTTACACAGATAAAAGCCAAAATGTAGAACCCCAGCATCCTACTCACACGAGTGGTTTTTAAAGTTTGAAAATTATTCCAACTTATCTTGAAAAGTGGTTTTAATAACTATTTGAAAAAATTATTTTAGCAAAAAAATGCTCTCAACAAATTTTTATTTTTCTAAAAATTTAGATAGTTTTTCGTGTGAAAATGAATGTTTCTCGTTAAAAATTGTTGTGCTGGAAGTTGCTTAACGGCATTAAAAGATCCATCGGAAAAGATAAATTATATTTGAAGAATATACACACATAGTCTAAAAAATAATTTACATTACGACTTTTATTTTTGTAACGATTAGGGGTAAGAAATAATTATGCTTAAAAGTATAAAAATACGAAGGTTGTCTTGGTAAAGATTAGTTCCGAACAATAATTTTGCTCCTCTGTTACGCTTTAAAAATACCGTAATAATATTCTATAAGTATTTTCCACCTGGATTGTTTCTTTTTTTTTAATACGGTTTGGCAGCACAGGGGGTTGCTTTTTAAAATAAGGGTTGCTTTTACAAAAGTGTTTCATATCACATTGGAAAGAAAAAAAAAGCGAAAAAATTTAGCCTAGTCATTTTCCCATACTGTTTTTATTACAGCTGTTATTTTTTCAAAATAAGAATAGATTTTACAAAAGCGATTCTTAGAAAATTTTAAAGCAAAAAAAAAATAGCAAAAAAATTTAACTTGTCATTTTTTTTTAACTCAATGATTTTTTAACTATTCTTGTAGAGTGCGGCGCAGCGGGAAGTCCTTGTTGGTCCAAATTGAGTATTTTAGCATGACGTCATGGGGATGCAGACAACTTTTTCAAATAAATATTCTAAACGCTAAAGAAAGTTATAAATATACGAAGAGGAATATTTCTCAACTGTAAAATCCTTTTTCTCAGTCGTGTTCTATTATTTTGTCGATTGACGAACACTCTTTGTCGAGCAATTAGATTGGTTTGAGCAGAATCAAGTACTCCAGCTTCAAATTTCGGACAGTTTATTATATTTCGTGACATTCAAAGATATCCAGTCGAGAAAATAATGGAGAAAAACTGAGAAAATACATTCTACATTAGAAATATATTATCATTTGTATATTTATGACTCACTTTTACGTTTAGAATATCTTCCCCAACAACTCGATTGCTGTTGCAGTCTTATGTTTCAACCTTCGAAATGGCTAACGTTTTCTTCTATGCTAGCATGACCGCGACGTCATGCTGCGAAATTAACTATTCCACACAATTTTCGAATCTATTTTTCATCATCTCATATTGATTTTTAGTTGGAAAATTGTCACACGGCAGAAAAAAGTGAAAAACACTGGCATGCATAATGCGCAAAAGCGCTAACGGACCTAGACTTTTTCAATTGCGCAAATGGGGAGCGTCTACATTTTTTCCAATTGGAATGCATAATATTGCGCAATGTCCACATGTGAGTCCTTGCGCGCTGCGCTGATGGTTTCATTTATGCAAGATTGACAACTGCCTCTCGCCGCTCAAACTGATACACTGCGTGCTCAAACTGATACATTTCGTGCTCCAGCAGTTCTAGTCTATGTTCCCCAGGATTCACCACGCATTTCAAATGAATAATTAGTTACGAATTAAAAAAAAATGTAACACAACATTAAAATTGTGCATAAATACATTAGGGACGTGCATTAAGTACTTTCTTAAAAATTGGAGTCGGTTTTCACTAATGTAACGGTACGTGAGTGATATTTGACGTTTGACAAGTGTCAAAATCGTTTTGTACTTCGATCTTAATTAATTAAATAAAGTGAATAACTGCAGGTTGTACGTAATTAATTCGCGATAAAATATGTTGTTTTACTTATTGAATAAAATATGGAAATCAAACGCTATTGACTAACTGCAACGAAAATTGTAATCCCCATGATTATAAAAATTGCAACGATGATTCTGAGATTCGAATTATGAGAGGTAAGAAGCGGCGAATTATTCTTATATGCTGGGTCTTCAGCGACCTTGAAAATTTCATCTCTTCATCAAACTTCAATATTAAATCAGCTTCAGAATAGACCTTTTTATTTTAGACGACGACAGTGCGCACGTGCCAGAATTTTACGTCATTTCCGTTTTTTTCGAACAGTTTTTTGTCGAAATGTATGGAAAATATTGTAAATAAAAATAACAACGAAAAATAAATAGCTAAATAAATCCGTGTTTAAAGGCAACAAATCTTTAAGTATATTCAGAAAAAAACTGCGAAAAAAGTGCGAAAAGTGTGGCGAGCAAGTCCATTATTTGCATTTGTTGACATCTGTCGTCTTCAAAAAAATGTTTAAACTTGTCTAAACTTGAAAGAGAGAAGTAAAAAATATAATATTGTCTTATTTTATATTTGTGTGGATATTAAATATTTACTCAAACAAAGTTCTGAACTGCAAATCTTGTATAAAAGAAAATATTTATACCTGCCATAAAAAACTCTTTGCACGTTTTTCACCGTTTTTTTAAAAGTAGATTTAAAAATGTTCTACCTTAAAAATCTCTGTTATTTATAAATTAATTTTTTGTTCTTGTTCTTATTAACAATATTTTCCATACATTTTTGGACGCAAAACTGTTTGAAAAATACGAAAATGACGTAAAATTTCGGCACGTGCGCACTGCCGACGTCTAGAATAAAAAGCTCTATTAGAATGAGTCATGGCTATATAGCGGAATTTTCAAGAGTTTCACCACTCGGTTTTTGAGTATACACTATATTACAAAACATTAATAAAGATTTCAAAATGTTTCAAAGATTTGAAAATATTTAAAAGGATTTTGAACATTTTATAAAGACGTGTTTATCAGATTTTAAATATTTTATAACAATTTCACAAAGATTTTTAAACTTTTAAAAGATGTATAGTAAAGGGTTTCAAAGATTTTGAAAAGGTTACAGTTCACCAGATTTCAAAGATTTTAAAACATTTGGAAGATTTGAAAAGGTTTCAAAACATTTTAGAAGATTTTTTTTTACTAATTATAGATTTCAAATAATTCAATGATTTCAACGAATAAAAAAGGTTTCGCAAACAAAGATTTACGAAAAATTTCCCAAAGAAACCACGTCCCGAGAATTTTTGTGAACACATTCTGATATTGTGTTACATTATTTTAATTCGTAACTAATTATTTATTTGAAATGCGCGGTGAATCCTGGAGAACATAACCTTTTTTCAGAATTTGGTTCTACGTATATTTTGCGCATGTCTTCTGAGTCTCGAAGTCGTTGATTAATCAGCGGAAGATCTCCAGCGCGGGAGATTTGGAAACCGAATTAAAATCGCTTTTATAGTACTTTTTTGCATTACACAAATGCAAGACGGGTTGCATTGTATGCTAGAGTTTATATAATTATATTCCCCATGACTATATAGTAAACGTCCTTATTTTGTACGAATGTGCCAGTGAAATTCTGTTTGTCTAATTTTGTTTGCCAATGCGAAACGTAATCTAGCTTGGAACTGCAGTCTTAACATCTAAAAACCGAAAGATCAATTTTCCTATCACTCGGAATTATAATTATATTTTTTTATAAAAACGTTAGAATATATAATAATTAAGAAATTAGAAAATACATACGAGAACTTGATTTAGCGAATAGTCTAAAAAAATCTGTAGAAATTGCAGATCACAAAAATAAATATAAAAACTAGATA
>NC_046658.1:175553981-175555850 GCF_010883055.1 Belonocnema kinseyi | reverse complement strand
AAATTACTAATGGATTAATATTTGTGGTATTTATTAAAGTAACCATGTTTTGTAAAGTTATAAATGTAAAAATTTTTTAATTGCCAATTTAATTTCAATCCAAGTGGTTCTTATCTGAGCTAAGTAACCATTAGTGCGCCTCGAGGGGCCTACTGAGAGTTGCTCACAGCGCTCCAAGTGGCTGTTTGCAAAATTTATCGATGGGACTTCGTGGGTGCTATCTACGGGTGGCGGTGTGTAGAGGGGAAGTGAGTTTTTTCGCCGGACGCGCAGCCTATATTTATGGCGGGCAACTAAGTCCGCACCGCATCTACGTTTATAATATCTTTGTCGTAGCTCACTTACTTGACAAAAAGAAATAGTGTTCTGAAACTTTCTGTACCATGAATCGGTAGGTTCACTTCATGTTTAAATTACGAGCAATCCATGAGGGCGCGCCGTTTCGGGAGTTATGACCCCTCTAAAATATATTGAGTTGCGCGCGCAACCCATTTCTTCTCTTCTGAATTTGAAACCTCGAAGGTGAACGATTGCCGGTTGGAAAACTTCGGCGGTTCTATTTATATCTCTATCCGATTTGAAATAAAATCAAAAGATTAGGATTTTAATATTTCCAGACTTCGATGCTGGTGATTCTCATGTTTTGAATACTTCGCTCACCTCTTTATATGCGCATATTTTGAGGTTACGTTATTTCAAGCATAATATATAATTGATATAAATATCAATACTATTATATATATATATAAATATATACATATAATATTAATGATAATATTATAATTATGTTATATTATAATATTCTTATTTATATCTGGATCCGCATTTGAAAGAAATTCACGAAATTGGCGATTTTAATGATATTTGAATATTTCGCACAATTTAAAAATAAACATATATATGCAATATCAGAATATTAATGCAGTAATTAATATTTTGTTGTATATTATATTGTGTTCATTATACTGTATACTTTATATTGTGTATATTATTGTACATGATGAAAATAAATTATAAAATTAAGTATGCCATGGTATAATTATAGATAGAATGGAATAGAATTTATTGTCTTTATTGTATACTTTTACAAGTTTTTACTATATTATTTTGCTCTCTTAAAGTTTTAAATAAAACGAAGCTACATATTTTCTCTCTTAGAATTTTTTCCTAAACCCATGTGCGAATTTTCCATTGGGCCATATTCGGGCCAACTTTCTCGGAGTTGGGTAAACTTTGCCAACCAGGCATTGATCAACATACCGAAATGATAACTATGGCCCAACTCTGTTTGCCAACTATTGGCTACCATGGTCGGCCCAACCATGACTACTAGAAGTCAGCCCAACTGGGAAATTAAAATTTTGGCCCGACCATGGTAGCCGACTATTGGTACAATAGCCTTTACCAAAATCGGGCCAGCTATGGCAATTACACGGAAAAAAATAGCCATCAAATTTTACAGAACTTATCCTATAGTAGAGAATACGATGGGTAGTTTAATAAATATAATACAATCACAACACTGTTTATAATCGCATGCTATGAAAATTTTTAAATCGCCTTGGGGTTCGAACCCTATAAGTTTCGCATTCCTAACGCCTAAAGCCTCTCGGCTAACCTAGCTGGAAGAATTACAAAAAAAATCTGAAATATAACCGACAGCTGTGCACGGCCGTCTCCAAATTTCTGTGAACCATTCTATAAAAAATATTTCTACGCTCATTATAATAATATAATATAATTATAATAAATGTTATAATAAAGATTTCAGATTTTATAAATATTGCAAATTACTATTAATATTTTATGTGATTAAATAAGGTTTAAACTAAATTCAAAAATATTTTAAGATATTATAAAACATTTTTA
>NC_046658.1:175539737-175553881 GCF_010883055.1 Belonocnema kinseyi | reverse complement strand
ACATGTATATATGTATGTATATATATTAAGAAATTCATTAGAATTCAAAGGATTTCTACAAATTTCCGAATATTTCAAGATATTCAACAGACTTTAAAGAATTCAAGATTATTATTTATATTTTAAAATTACTTTAAAATCTTAAAAGTCATTAAAATTCTACCGAAATTCCTTAAACATTATTCAAAATTAGTTAAAATCTCTTAAATTCATTAAAAATATCTTGAACTCTTTTAAATATTTTGAAATCTTTAAAAATTCGTTTGTAAATTAAAAAATTTTCAAAATTAAATGACTCCTGTTAAATCCCTCCAAATACCTGAAAGTCTGTTTAAATACTTTTAAATATTTTAAAATTACATGAAAATCCCTAAACTCTTTTAATTTGTTTAAAATCATTTAAAATGCTTTATAAGATTTTAAATTCCTTTTCTAAGTTTTTAAACCATATTAAATCCATTGAAAGTGCACAAAATCTCTTAAAATCAATAAAAATCTCTTGGACTCATAAAAAGTATTTTAAAGTCTCTAAAATCCATTGACAACATTGCAAATTGCTTGCAGGGTTTGACGACAGCATGGTCGGTATTTCTCCAAAATAGTAATTAAAAAAAAACTTTTTTCACTATTCTAATTATTTAAGACCAGAGACACATTGCTGCATGCCTTCTATTTATCGTGCCAAGTTTTTAACACGATATCTCATATCGTGTGGACGTAAGTTGGGAAAGAAAACTTTCACTGGTATTTCCTTCAAAACAATTTTTTTTCAAAATTTCCACCGGAACAAAGCAGAGACATGAACTTTATTACCTCCGCTTTCATTTCCCAAACGTTCAGAGCGATACCTCATTTCATTTTAGAGATTTCTGGTTAAAAATATAAATTACGATATTATTTTTAAGGTTCAAAATGATAATACTTCAAGAAAATTTCAGTTCGTAACATTCAAAATCGAACGATTAAACGAATTTTTTAACTAAAAACTTTTTAAAATAAAAGTAAAATTATTTTTATTTCAAGTTGTTCCAGATTAATATTTTTGCATTGTTATTTATAGATAAAAATTTGAGTTTACTGATTGAAAATGTACAAAATTAACTTACTATCAAAATAATTTAATTTTCAACTAAAAAAAAAAGAATAACAAATTTACAACAAAACAGTTACATTTTCAAGCAGAAAGATGAATTTTTCAACTGAAATCAATCATCTTCAACCCAAAACTGGACTTTTTAGAAATAAGTATAAATTTTAGTCAAGTAGTTGAAATTTTATCTAAAAAATGGTGTATTCTAAAACGAAAAAAAATTAATCCAACAAAAAAAGACAAATGCGCCAAGGTTTATTTGAAGCGAGGAAAACCTAATGGCATCCCTGAAGATCCTGAGCTCGTTGATAGAAGCGCTATACGACACCTTTGCGCTGGAGAGACTTATACATACCTGGGCGTGCCACAGAGACGCATTCAGGATGTGACATCTATAAAGGATACTGTCCGAAGCAGATACAAACGTCTCATTCGACAAATTTGGTCTTTCGAACTGTCGGCGAGGAACAAAGTATCTGCAACGAACATGCTTGCCGTCCCGGTACTACTCTATTCATTTGGAGTAGTTCCATGGACGAAGAACGAGCTCAGATCCCTTGATATCGAGACAAGAAAGGTTATGCACATGAACAAACGCATGCATCTTAAGTCTTCCGTTCCGCGACTGTACATCTCACGCCGTCAAGGTGGTCAGTATTAGGGGTAAACAAAATGCGTCAAATCTTATCTATCTCGAGTACTCAGTCCTGAAAGCCCGGATTAAGAAAGCACAAGATAAAAACTTTCGTGAACAGCTCCTCGATAAGAGGATGCACGATATCTTCCACAGAAATGTGAAGGATCAGTCAATGTCTTGGGAGCTAACGTTCGCTTTCCTTAAATCGCCCGGATTAAAGTCTGATACAGGGGGTTTCATTTTTGCATGCCAAGACGGTGTCATTTCCACCTTAACATGCCATCGCCATATTTGGAGCCAGGAAATTCCTGATGCTAGCTGCAGGGCGTGCCATGCACATCCCGAGCATTTAGCTGACTCACTATCTAGTTGTCCAACTCACGCGGGAACGACCTAAATTCAAAGGCACAATGCGGCACTAAGAGTGCTTTATTACCATCACTGTCACTCTTGCGGCATTAACCTTCCACTTTTTAATGGCCTACAAAGCATCCCTGCTTGTCAGCAATATGCTAAAACACTTGCGGGAAAAATGCAGAAGGCGGTAGTCCTTGGGTCGCTCCGTGTTCTTAGGGTGCACGAGGCTTTTGCTGGATCGTCGTATTGATTCCTTTATAGACTGTAACCACCTATCTCACGGTCGTGAGACGTGGTTGTGGCTGAAATTTTACCGCGATTTTGCTGGGAGCGGGTGAACTGATTTAAAAAACTGAAAAACCTAAAAATTCTTGTAGAAGAATAAGAAAGATGCGCCTGGAAATTATGTACAATTATCAGTCTTTAAAATTATAATTCGAATGATTGTTTTTAAAATTACTTTTAGCACATTTCTTCTCAAGCAGAATCCCCGATTTTAATTGCAAGAGGTTCAATTATTTCCAATCAGAATAAGTAGTTACATAAATTTTGAAAATTCAAACAAGATAACTTGGAATAAGTTCAATGAGATTTAAAAAAAGTTTATTTTAATTACACATAAAATTTGTTGATTTATTTCTGAAAATATGGAAACATTGAAAATTGTAGTATTTAAGTACACTTAAAATTTCAGACTTTTATATCGAATTTTGATAATATATAATAGATATGTATGTAAAATGATAAAATAATAATAAAAGTCGATAAACGAAGGACTTTCAGATAATGAAAGATAATGAAAGAAACTCCTTGGGAAAAATGTAAATAATTGTTTTGGAATGAATTCTAACAGAAAATTGAAAAAAGATTACAAAACCTTTTTTTTTTATTTGCTAAAATTTTTAAAAAATGTGTAAAATATTTTGAAGCAAAATGTTGTAATTTTTCCACATTACTTAACTTTAGAAAAATTAAGGAACATAATTCTTTCAAATTTGAGTAAGTTTAAGAGATATTTAAAACATTTAGAACGATTCGAAAATAATTAAAACTTGTAAAGATTTTTAAAGCAATGATTAACATAACTTTTTATACCAAACAATTAATTTTAAAAGATTATTTTTGAACATTTCAAAACATTGCAAAAGATTCCAAATATTCTCAAAGTATCTGAAAAACTTTAAAGGCATTTTTTTTTAATTTTGCAGAATTAAAAAAAAATCAGGAAAATTTTTTAAGGATTAGAGACTGGAAGGATTGACAAGATTAGAAAAAAATAGTTATTTTTCTAATAATCGTGTGAAAGTTTTTAATAATTTTTTATTTTAAAAAATGTAATTTAAAAAAATTCAAGCAGATTTTTAAACACGTCAAACGATTTCCTAAAATTTAAAAGAAGAGTGTAGCAGATTTTAATGCAAAATGCTCCAATTTGATAAGATTAAAAAGTTAACAAAAGTTAATAATCAAGTGAATTTAGGAAGTATTTAGTAGACTTGATGAGATTCAAAAAATGTAAACTTTAAAAGTGTTTTAGAAACGCAAAATAAACTTTAGGAACTTTAAAAGAATCTCTAAAGATTTCAGGAGAATAAACATGGTTTCTTAAAATACTTTGGAAAATTTAGAAGATTACAAGGAAATTTTTTTCTCCATTTTGAATGATTTTTTTTTTAATTTTTGATGAAAACTCGAGAGTTACCAATATCTTGAAGAATTCAAAACGTTTTGAATAGATAAATTTACCTAATATTTTTTTAAATCCTATGAAATAAAAATAAAATGTCTTTAAAGTCTCCTAGGATCTTTTCTGACACATCTGATATATTCGAAAATCTTTTTTTTTAATTTTCTTAAGAATCTTATAATAATTATTTATATATAAATTTATAAACAAATTGATAATACTTATTTTATTGTATATGAAATCTTTGCAAAATCTTTAATGCCCTAAAATACTTATTTCAGAATTACAAAATTGAGATTTTACAATTTTATTTTAATTGTAAAATAATTGTAATTGGAAATTGATTGTAAATAGTTGTAAAATAAATCCAACAAAATTTATTTTATGAAGAAATATTTCATGATTATAAAAAGAGAAAAAAATTGTAAATGTAATTCTTAGTGGCATTTTAATAACTAATGAACATATTTTTAGATTATTTTTCCTTGATTCTGGCCGAGAGTCAAACATGGTACAAAAAACCATCGTGACATTTCATATAAAAACTGTACTCTCTACTTTACGATATTTGTGTACCATGTTGAAGCTGAAGAAATAGATATTTCTCTTATTGTTTTTCAGCATATGAGTATTCACTGAACATAAAGCAGATTAAAATACACTGTAAAAATAAAAAAGTTCAGAAATTCATGCAGTTTGCTGTTCAGAAAATCCCACATTTTTGTAAAATAAAATTCCTTTCCACACCACATTCAAAGAAACTATTAGAACATTTTTGTCAAATGATTAGTCTTTTGAATGAGTTCAAGTTAATAATTTTTTTTAGCTTTTTCTCTTAAAATCCTCAAAATTGTGATTATAGCCTAACATATCATAAACTGAGATGTATCAAAAAAGAGCCTAGAGGACTTTAAATTTTTTTATTTTATTGGATTTAAAAAAATATTAGAAAAATTCGAATCTTTTTAAAAGATGTTTAGGACATTTAGAAGTTTGGAAGATATCAACAAATAATTGATAAATTTTGAAAAAATATTTCAAGTTTTTAAATATTTGTAATACGTTTAAAACAAAATGAATTTCAAAAAATATTTTTAACTTACTAAATTTTTCTCAAAATTAAAAAAAAAACATTCAAGATGTAAAAAACTTGACTCATATAATCTTATAAATTTCTCACAGGAATTTTAAGAAAAATAATTTTATCTCCTTGAAATCTTTCCGAATTCCCTTAAAGGTTCTGAAGTTTATTTTTTTTTGAAATCTTTGCATCTTTTCTTGAATTTACTGGATTATTGACGTTTTTTAAAACTTTTTTATCTTCTCAAAATAAAACATTTTGCTTTACAATCGTCTACACTCTTTTTCTAAATTTTAGAAAATCGTTTGATGAGTTACAAAATCTTTTTGAATTTTTTTTTAAAGTGAATTTTTGTAAATAAAAATTATTAAAAATTTCCAAATAATTGTTAGAAAAATAAGAATATGAATTAAATTCCTTATTTTTTCTCGAATTATATAATATGGCAAAATCACAAAATAATTTTTTTAAATTGTGATCTTTCTTTTAATTTTCTCTCAGAATTTGAGAATTCATTCCATTCCATTTTTGGTTGAAAATTAATTTTTTTTAATGAAAATCTAACTATATGTTTAAAAATTAAAAAAATCATCTTTGACAATTTAGAAAATGTTTTGTGATATTTTATAGGCTTTTTTTAAATTCTTTAAAAATTTATTTTATAAAATAAAGAAACACTTCATGTATTCCCAGGAAGGTTAAGAAAATTTTTTCACTATCTTCAAATCTTTTAAAATATTTAAAATACTCAAAATTTTATTTCGAGTTCTTGAAAAATTTATATTTTGTTATAAATGATCAAAAAATTTTATCATTTATAAATTCGCTTGAAAACTTGTGAATATCTGTTAAAATAATTCACATGTTTAACAAACAAAAAAATCTCCGCAATCAAAAAAATTGTTTTTTAATCTTTAACAGATTTTTTTAAAATTTGGAATATTTTTAAATCTTTAAAAATTGTTCGAGAAATATTAAAAAAAATAAATCTCTTAAAACATTCAGGAACAATTCTTATTGTAAATTTTTAATTAATAATAATGTATCATTAAAAAATAATTTTCAATTTAAAGATTCTCTAATAGAATTAGAATTAAAATTTCGTATTTAAAAATAACAATTTTTCAAAATTTGAGAAAGTTGAAAAGAACAAATTAAAAGTTTTATTTTTACAAAAGGTGGAAAATCAATTTGTTTTAATATTTGCATTGCATTATTTAAATTGAAATGATTATTAAAAAAAATCTTATCCAGCAATGTTAATTTTTGCTTCTTTAATCTGAATTTAGATCTATTTTTTAACTTTGTGATATTGCGATATGATCAATTCTTTTTATTCAGAAGCTTTAAGAAATTTGAAGTACTTTGTTATTTAATTGTATTCGCAGGAACTTAATTAATTTGAAAACTACTAATAAAATTGTTTAAATTTTGAATTTTGTAAATTAAGTTTACAAAAGTTTAAAATTTGTTAGCGCTGGATATTTTAAAATTTTCGATACATAAAATTGTTGAATATTTAAATAATTTTTTTATCATTTAATTACTTACGATATACGTCAAATATATGAATTTTCAATCAATTAGTTGAGTTTTTCACTAAGAAAATCAATTTTAAACCAAAAAAATGTAATAATGATATTTTCAGTTAAAATGATTAATTTTTAATAAAGAAATTTGACATTTTTAAATTCTCATTTAATGGTAAAATAAACAGAATTCTTAAGAAAAATAATAATAGTATATATTTCAAGCGACAAATATTTTAGTTTTTAGTAAAAACAAAAGTGAGATTTATCCAAACTTTTATAATTTCAATCAAAATAAATCGTTTAAAATTGGAAAAAAAATTTTAAACACAAACTTTTAAAATTCAAAATCTTCATATTGAAATATTTTAATTTAAATGATTTTATTAAGAAGGATCGAAAATTGAAAACGAAATGGAATATTTTAAAGTAAAAGCTTATAAAATTATAGAAATATAAATGATTATTAAATTACAAAAATTATGGTCCAACGTGGTAATTGATTAAACAAACTTTTCTAAAATAAAAAAATAAATTAACATCGTTTTCACAGTTTAGAGTGAAACAATTTTTAATTGTGAAACTCTTAAATTAAATTATTCTAAGAAAAAACATTGAAAGTAAAAATTAATGTAAAATGGTTAATGTTAAAAAATTGATTTTCCATAAGCAATTGATTCATTTATTTAATTTTTTATTATTTTGATTTTAAAGGTTTATATTTTTATGGTAAATTCTATATTCTTAATTATTCCCTATCTTAAGTTTAAATTTTGTGATTAAAATTAAAATGGTTGAATATTCAGAAGCAAAATGAAATACATTTTCAAATTGTATACTTCTGAACGATTTATATTTACTTAAAGGAATAGAAATTTTTAAGGGTTCATCTAGAAAAAAGTCTTAAAACATGTTTTTATATTTTTTTAAACGTGTTATTTATAATTACTTGTTATTTTGAATTTTTTCAATAATTAAATTTTATAAGTTTATAATTGATTTTTTTTTCAATCTAAACGGTGAAAATAAAGACGAAGTTATTTTTTTATTTGAGAAAAGTTTATTAATCTAATTTGATGTTTAATTATAATTTTTATTTCCAATAGGGATTTTGAATTATAAAAGCTTAAACAAAACTTGAATAAACTTCAAAAGAAATAATTACTTTAGTTTTCAATTTTTAATTGTACAATTTTGATCTCTCACAATATAAATTTTTTCAAACAAAGAACTTTTCTCATTTAAATTATTCAATTTTAAATGCTTTTAATAAATAATAATAAAATTTTTAATCCTCTAAATTTCAAATGATCTATTTTTGAAAAATATAATGAGGAAAAATTAAATTTTAAAGTTTTCACGTTCGAGTCAGTTTATGAGATATTTAGGACTTTGAGAAGTTTGAAAGCTCTTTTCAAATAATTTGAACTAATCCTAATATTTTTTTTAATCTTTTATATAAAAAAAATGTCCTCTAAATGTTCCGGATGTTTGGAAATTTTGAAAAATCATTTGAAATGTTTTAATCGCTTCGTAAGTTATCCTTAAAAATTAATTTTACAAAATAAAACTTCCCTACAAATTTTTCTAGAACTCTTAAGAATTATTTTTAGACTTAAATTTTGGTGCACATAGCCCCTTTTCCAGCTCTCCTTTTACAGAAAAAAGATCTGGATATTTGTACCGAAATTACTGTATGAAAAACTTCTTTTTCAATCTTATTAAAACCAAAAAAAAATCGGATTATTTTTAGACTTTAATTTCAGTGCAAATAGCCCCTTTTCCAGCTTTCTTTTCAAATATGAAATCTGGCTATTTGTATCAAAATTTCGGTGCAAAGAGCCCCTTTTCCAGCTCTATTAGAACCAAAAATATCTGATTATTTTTTAGACTTACATTTTGGTGCAAATAGCCCCTTTTCTATTTCTCTTTGAACAGATAGCATCTGCACATTTTGTACCGAAATTTCTGTATGAAAAGCTCATTTTCCAGCTCTATTTGAACTAAAAAAATCGGACTATTTTTCAGACTTAAATTTCAGGACAGATAGCCCCTTTTCCAGCTCTCTGTGCACAGAAAAAATTCGGATATTTGTAAACAAAATTATTCGCAAAAAGCCCCTTTGCCAGCTCTATTTACCATAAAAACCTAGCTATTCGTACTTAAATTTGAGCACAAACAGCCCCTTTTCCAGCTCTCTTTGAGAACAAAATCTATGGTGAGAATTTTTGTAATCTTTGTTATATTTTTATACTTTTTTAATATACTCTGAAAATTAATGTTTCGAAATAAAAACTCCGGTTAAATTTGCCCTCACATTGTATTAAAATGTTTTTATCGAGAAACCTTTAAGAATCTTCAAGAAGCCTCAAAAACTTTATTTTTATATAATAAAAAATGTAAATTTTTCCAAATTTTTTGAAATATTTTCAAATTTTTAATTAATTTAGAATCTTTTTGAAAATTCTAAATGAGCCATAGGCTTATTCTATTTCTTACCCAACTTTTTAATATTTCTAATTAATTAATTTTAATTTAAAATCGTTTAAATTTTAAAGAAAGTTAGACTTATCTTACTTATTATTAGACTTGAAGAAACTTAGATTTATATATAAAGTCTGCCTTGAAACAGTGAGTGTTGCAGTTAATTGGAAATATTGAGCACTTCGCATTCAACATCGGGATGCTAAGCTTGAAGCCGTCGCTTATTGGACGATTTCACGTAAGAAGAATTCTAATTCGCTTTCTTCCCCAGGGAGGTAAAGTGATGACGTGGCGAGAAAGAAGTAAATAGGTCTTTTGACAAATAATCAGAAAATTTGAGGGAGTAATATTTTTAGTATTTTAATGCAAAACTTTATTACAAAAATTAAAAAAAAAATTTCCTCATTTGTCAAACCAAATTTCACCTTGAATGCTTTTGATACATTTTCTTTACCGTTTTTTCGAAAATCATAACAATCTCAAAAACCATTGATATTTTGCTGTAATTTTTGAAGATAAAAATAAATTTGATTTTTTTTCTTCAAATGTCAGCACATTTTATATTTTTGAAAACAGTTTACAAACAAATATAAGGCTTATTCATATCAGAATAATACATTATCAGGGTGTTACTTTCATTCGTCTTTGATTCACTGAAAGATAAGTAAAAATTAAAAATCTAATTTGAAAATTGGGTGTATTATATATTAGAAAAAAAAAACATATTTCTCGCTCAAATATTATCAAACAGCATGAAAACCAAAAAAATGGTAGCAACTCCACTTAAATAAATATTTGTCGAAATTAATTAATTTGTTGTGTAGGAAGTACCATGTACTACGAATATACCTGGTCTAATTTTTGGAACGATCAGACAATTTTTTTCATGATGGGTGCACTTAAGAAATTAGGCCCCATATTATAGATATTTACTGGTAGAGTCTTAAGGCCTAAAAATATTTAATAAATATAGTAATTACATAATATACAGTAAAATTTAAATATGAAGTTACATACAAAATACATTTTCAGATCGAGAAGCCACTCAGACAGATCAACTTTTACTGCATACTCTTTTTGAATAAGCCTTTGGAATTTTCTTCTGTAGATTTTTCCCAATCGTTCGTCCATGAAAAGCATTTTTTCAAGGCCGTTTCGTCTTTAGTACGCCATTTCTCGGCTTCCACTAACCGGTGACTTCTCAGTCTTCGATAGAAAATTAACCTCATACCTTTTTTCAAGCTTTTTGCTTCATGAAGAAACTATCCATCTTACTTTCTTTGTCCAGACTGATCAATTTTCTGTTTTAAACTATCGCTGTTTAAACATTTTTTGAAGAAAAGTACTTTTTTATCTTCTCTTTTATCTTCTTATCTTCCCAGTGGGCACAAACTTTTTCGACGTCTTTACGACATCGTTACGACATCGTTACGATATTTTTACGACATCATATGTCCGTGTCGTTTCGGTGTCTTCACGATATCGTAAAGACATCGTCAGATCATACGACGTGTTTAAGATATCGTAAAGACACCTTAACGACATGGACATAGGATATCGTGAAGTTGTCGTAAAGATGTCGTAACGATGTCCTAAAGACGTCGCCAAATTTTGTGCCCAATGGATTCAGTATTTAAAATGTTACAACAAGGAAAATAACTCAAAATTTTGTGTGAACGATCTGAGTACACTGGATTGTACACCAGGTAGTATACCATAATACGTATTCTACGAGAACTTTTGAAAAATTTAAATTTTGTGATTAATCAAAGAAATATCAAATGGTGAGGCGATGACCCCGATGTCCCAGATCAAGAACCAGGTAGTTCCGTATATGTTCGACGAGAACTTTTTCAAAATTTAAGTTTTGTCAATAACGAAAACAATTCCAAATAGTGAGTCGACGACCAGGGTACACCAGTTAAAGCACCAGGTAATTTAGCACGTATTATAAAAGAACTTTTTAAAAATTTAAATTTGGTAAATAACGAAAACAACTCCAAATTGTGAGTCGACCACCCTGGTCCACCAGATCACGCACCAGGTAGCTTACCACGTATTCTACGAAAACTGTTTCAAAATTTAAAGTGCTGTAACAACTAAAATAACTAAAAATTGTGACTCGAAGATCTCGGTGCACAAAAACGTTTACAAAATGGTCAGGCGAAGGCCCCGGTGCACCACATCACGCACTAGGTAGTTTAGCACGTATTCTACGAGAACTTTTTCAAAATTTAAGTTGTTCCAACAGCCAAAATAACTAAAAATTGTGTGTCGACACCGGATCGTCGACACGGATGCAAGAATAATAAAGAAGAAAAAAAATTGAAATACGTACTGTCCACTTCCTCGTTAGTTATTCCTAGGTTCAGCAAAGAGCGAGTTGCAAATTTCTTGATACCGATAACTCTCGAATGATAATCGCTGGTAATGATTAAGCATATATGACTATTGTGAGGTTTTAAGGTTTGAAATTTTGACCTGAAATTTGAATTTCGCCAAATTAAAAACTTTTTAGGAGCATTTTAGTATCCGAAACACTCGATTAATTTTATTTCGAATGAAGCAGCTCTTTTATACCACGGAGGGAGAATTTGAATTCAGCAACATCAACTCCTTGCAAACTTGTTAGATATTACATTACATGATTAATTCCAGTTCAAACGTTAAAACCACCTTTCACATTTAAAGTTTGAGTATTAAAGATATATTAATATTAAAGAAAAAATTAATTCCACATTAAAAGACTCTAATTTATCATATTCGATGGTTAAACAGTGGGTTTCTGAATTTGAGAAAGGTCGCATGAGCACTCCTTATGAGCCACGTTCAGGACACCCCGTTGAGGTCGCAACTCCCGAAATGATCGAAAAAATTCATAAAATAGTGATAGATGACCGCAGATTAATAGTAAGTGAGATAGCTAAGGCTACTAGGATGTCAACTGATATAAAAAAAATTGGCGCTGTATAAGCGACAACCCAGCAAAGTTTTTCTTTGATTAATAACTGTGGATGAAACTTGGATTCACTAATACATTTTAGAAAGTAAAAAACAGTCGAAACAATGAATTGGACTAAGTGCAACTACCCCAAAGAAGGCAAAAACAGTTTTATCGGCTAATAAGGTTATGACGACTGTTTTTTGGGATGCGAAAGGAATTATCTTCATTGATTACCTGCAGGCAATGCAACTCCCCATAGGTCGGTCTTTGCTATGGCTAAAATCAACGAATTGAAGTTAAAATTGTTTCCGTATCCACCATATTCACTGAATTTGGCCGCCAGCGATAATCATTTGTTCCCTAACCTTAAAAAATGGCTCGAAGGTAAACAATTTCAGAGCAAAGAGGAAGTCATCGATGATGTAAATGAGTACTTTGAGGGATGTGACGAATCAGTCTATAAAAATGACATCACTGCATTAGAACACCGTTATGAAAAGTGTATTAGAGTTGAGGGAGATTAAGTTAAAAATATATTAAAAAAAAAAACGAAAAAACTTTTTCTCCCTTATCAGACCCGAAAATTGTCACCCCACCCTCATGATAGGTGGCTCATACATAATTTTATCGATTAGCACAAAAAATACATTATTACTTTGATAATTAATATAAAGGGACATTATTAAAGCTAGTCAGATCGTCCATTCGTGACAAAAGAATTTTAGGGTATAATCTTAAGAGGGACACAAGAGAAGCGTATACTGAGACAAAGAAAATCCAATGGGGTTTATCAAAATGAAATGTTACAATTCACTTACGATAATAAAATACACTATAAAGCAAGAATGGATTGTGATAAATCATAAGAAATATGTCTACTTTTAAGTAAAATTCATATCATAAATTGAATTGTTAAAGAATTAATAAGTATGCATTTGAATTCAACATTATAAATTATTATTAATAATTTTAAATTCAAATTATATACATTATTTTTTGATTGAAAATTTTATTATTTAGCTAAAAATGTTCTGGACTGAGAAATTGTTTTTGATTAAAATTTTAACTACTTTGTTAAAAATTTCTCTTTTTTGTCAAAACTTTATCCTTTTAATTATAAATTTCATCTTCCTTAAGCGAAAATGCAACATTTTAATTGAAAATTAATCTGTTTAGTTTAAAGCTCTAAAAGTTTTGTACAAAATTCGTTGTTGCTTTCTTAGAATTCAAATGCATTCAATGTAAAATAAAATATCTATTGGTTGAAATATTAACTACTATGTTTCTTGGTAAGATTTCACAGTTTTTCGGTTAACAATTCCACTATTCTGTTAAAAGTTATACTACTTTGTGGAAAGTTCATTATTTTACATAAAAATTCCACTCTTTCGTTGTGAATTAACTTTTTGTTGAAAATTCATATTTTAGAGTTAAAATTAGAACGGTTCTGTAGAAAACTCTTGTTTTTAGTTTGGTAATTCAATAATACTGGATTTGAAAATTACAATATTGTGCTAGAAAATTCAAATATTTGGTTGAATTATTTGTATTTTTTAATGAAAAATCTTATTTGGTTATAAATCATCTCCTTTGGTAGTAAATGTTCTTTTTTTTTGGTTACAAGTCGAACTGTTTGGGTGAAAATTCTTTTTTTTTAATGAGTGAATGTTTTGAATTTATAATTATAATGTTTTTTGTTCAAACTATCAACTATTATAATTTTTTATAAGAATTTATCCTATTTGGTAGAAAAAAAAGTCTTTTTTATTTTCAAATTGAGCAATTTGTCAGAAAATTAAGCAATTGCGTTAACAAAAAAAGGGAATTATGATACAAAAATATATTAGTTACATTTCAATCAAAAAATATTTTATTTAAAAATTAAATGCGGTAAAATTAAGAAAAACAATGAATATTCAATCAAACTATTTATGCCTTAACCTAAACTGTTTATTTTATTCAAAAAAATTAATTCATAATAATTATATTATTAACATTTATAATATTATTAATATTATTCTATAACATTAAAATATAATGAAGTAACTGCTCGGTCGGTAAGGTAGAGTCCGATCACTTTTTTACCATGCATGTAGTTCAAGCTGGAGCCAGCAAATCTCTGTCACTGTCTTACGATATACGAGGTGTGTTCAAAAAGTAAGGTGACTTTTCAATTTTCGCGGGCTACATACATTCAAGTTTTCAATTTTTTGTTTTGTTTTGTTGGTACACGCGTCACGATCATATGTTCACAGTTTTGACTATATAGCTCGTGTTGTTTTTCTGGCAGAGGCGTAAAAGGTTAGAAGGGTTTGGTGTGCTCGGCGATTTTCTT
>NC_046658.1:175537244-175539637 GCF_010883055.1 Belonocnema kinseyi | reverse complement strand
GTACAAGCTGTTCCAAGAAGGCCGAGAGGATGTCGAAGACGAACCTCGCCCTGGACGTCCCAGCACGTCAACAACAGATGAAAACGTTCAAGCAGTGGAAGAGATGGCGTTGAAAATCGCCAAATTACCATTAGAGAAGTTGCTGAAGATGTTGGCATATCGGTTGGCTCATGCGACGCTATCTTTTTGGACGTTTTGGGCATTAGACGTGTGTCAGCGAAATTTGTTCCAAAACTGCATAATTCTGATCAAAAGATCCATCGCATGACCATCGCTCAGGAGATGTTGAATGAAGTCAACAATCATCCTGATTTTCTCAAAAGGGTTATAACTGGGAATGAATCGTGGGTATATGGTTATGACGTCGAAACAAAAGCCCAATCGTCTCAGTGGAAGCATACTGAGTCTCTAATATCGGAAAAAGCATGTCAAGCTCGGTCAAATGTAAAAGTTTTGCTCATTGCCTTCTTTGATTACCGTGGCGTAGTGCATCAGGAATTCTCACCACAAGGTCGTACGGTTAATTTGTACCTTCAAGTTATGCGCCTTTTGCGAGAGGCGATCCGCAAAAAACGTGCGGAACTTTGGAAAAACAATTCCTTGCTTTTGCATCACGATAATGCACCTGCTCATTCATTGTTGCTCGTGAAAGATTTTCTGACCAAAAACAGCAGCACAGTCATACCTCAGACTCCATATTCACCGGATTTGGCCCCCTGTGACTTTTTTCTTTTCCCGAAACCGAAGAGACCCATGAAAGGACATCGATTTTCAACGATTGAGGAGATAAAAACTGCATCGCTGAAAGAACTCAAGGCTATACCACAAAATGATTATCAGAAGTGCTTCCATGATTGGAAAAAGCGTTGGCACAAGTGTATTATATCTGAGGGGGATTACTTTGAAGGGGACAACATAAATATTGAGGAATAAATGAATATTTTTTGAGAAAATCATAAAGTCACCTTATTTTTTGAACATACCTCGTATGTAGTTCAAGCTGAAGCCTGCAGATGACGCCACTGGCTTACCATCTATGTAGTTCAAGTTATAACTGGCAGATTCCTGCCACTGTTTTACAATCTATGTAGTTCAAGCTGTAACCGGCAGATGGCGCTCGTAAGGGACAACCTTGCAATAAGCGGATAGCGGAGGGGTGGGTAGTTTCTCGAGGCTTCTAAAAATATCTAGGCGCTTCTCGAAGCTTTTGGAAAGATCTAAGCTTCCAGAAAGATCTCTGAGCTTCTACAAAGATCTTGAAATTTCTAGAAACTTCAAAACTTCTGGAAAGATCTCGAAGATTCTCGAAGATCCTAGAAAGATCTGGAAGCTTCTGGAAAGATCTCGAAGCTTTTCGAAGCTTCTGGAAAGATTTAGGCAAATCTCAAAGCTTACAGAAAGTTCCGTATCGTATACTTATTACATATGTTTTGCCCGCTGTGAAATATTTTCTAATAATGCTGTTTTTATGACCATAAAAACATTGTTTGAACAATGACTGAAATATGTGACCTAAGTGCATATTTGCATGTAAAATTTTCCGTTTTTTCCATTGCCGAAGTCAAAAAGAGGCGTCTACAAAAACAAAAAAGGTCATTACAAGATTTATTTTTTGCCGAACGAAATCAACTTTGGTAGACTAAACAAAACAATTTGTTGGGGCCAATAACATTTTTTTCAAGCAATAATTATTTTGTTACGGTAAAAATGTGTTTTGTAAATAAAATATTAAATGTTTCCTGTATGAGAAAAAAATCTAAACGGAAAAAATATATTGATTCAGTCAAATGTTTTTGATTTATAGAAAATTTATTTAATTAATCCCAATAAATTTTTGCAATATTTGGCGTTTAGATGAAAGAGTGATTTATTAAGAAATTTTCCTTAAAAACTTTCAAATATTTCAAATACTTTTCTAATTATTTTTGAGTATTTTTAGGATTTGAGAGATTAAATGCAAAGAATAATAAAATAAGCAAATCGTATATTACCTTGAAATACAGTAAAACTCTTTAGTAGCCCTCCCTTCTATAGCCCTTCTGAGAATTGACGCCGAGCAGTGATTCCAGGTATGAAACGAGGTTCACTCCAAAACTATCACAGGTCTTGTCCTTGTAAAATATAGTAGGAGACGATGTACATGACAGGATTGCGCGCGCAACCCCTTCCTCCTCTTTTTAATTTGAGACCTCGAAGGTGCACGATTGACGGTCGGAACTCTTCGGCGATTCTATTTATATCTCTATCTGCTAACTGCTTTGAAGTAAAATCAAGAGATTGGGATTTTAATATTTCCAGATTTCGATGCTGGCGATTCTCATGATTTGAATACTTCGCGCGCCTCTTTATATGCGTATAATTTGAGGTTACAGTATTTCAAGCATAAAATATAA
>NC_046658.1:175523034-175537144 GCF_010883055.1 Belonocnema kinseyi | reverse complement strand
GAACACACACACATATATTATTAATGATAATATTATAAATATGTTACATTATAATAGTATTATTTATATCTTGATACGCATTTGAAAGAAATTAAAGAAATTGGCAGTTTTCGAATTCATCTCGTTTGGATAAAAACTCAATTATTTGATTCAGAAATTAATTATTTTGTTAAAAGTGTAACTATTTTGTAAAAAAAAGTCCTCTTTTCTATCAAAAGTTCAAGTACTTTGTTAAAATGTACTTTTTTTAAGGTTCATCTATTTCGTTGAAAATACCTTTTTGAAACTCAAAATATGACTACTTTGTAAAAAAAATACGCTTTTTTTAAACAACGTTTTATAATTATGGTTGAAAATTTAACTATTTGGTTGAAAGTTTAACTCTTTCATTGAAAACTCATATTTTTCGCTTAAAAAATTCAACGTTTTCTAGATAATTCGTCTTTGTGACTTCAAAATTGAATAATTTTGTTGAAAACTCATGTATTTTGTTTAAAATTTGTCTGTTTTTGTAGACAATTAATTTTCTTGGTCAAAAATTCATCTTATTGATTTACAGTTTAAAAACTTTATTGAAAATTCATTTTTTCTATTAAATATTATTTTTCTTTATCTGAAAATTTAACTATTCTAGGATTGATTAAAAATTAATCGCTTTTATGTGGAAATTGAACTATTCCATTTTTGGTTGAAACTTCATCCTGTACATTGTATTAGTTAAAACACCAATTATTTGATACAAAATTAATTAATTTTGTTAAAAAGTAAGCTTTTGGGTTGAAAATTGATATATTTTGTTAACTAGATTTTTCCCTAAGATTAAAAAAACTGCAAAATAAAAAAATTGCCTTAAAACCGACCTAATTCTTTTTTTTTATTTTTAAAATATTTTCAAATACTCACTTAAAATTAATTTTTCAAAATATAAAATCATTTACAATTTTCTTAGCAATCACAACCATTTCTGTTATTCTTTTTCAATATTTTAAAATTCTCAAAAAGCTTAAATTTTTTTAAATCTGCAAAAATCTACATCGTCTTTCAAATTATTTGAAATAATTTCAAGTTTTCAATTAATTTTAAATCTTTTTTACATTCTCATCATTTATGATTGAGAAAGTATTAGAATTGTCGGAAATTTGACATCACACTTTTTCAACGGATCTCCACGTTTCGAGATCGAAACGTTTTCGTCTGTCTGTCTATGTACAAAATCAAAATTTGAAGCCCAAAAAGGCACGGTATGAAAAAAAAGCCAAGAAAAGAAAAACGGTTCTTTTTGAAATCCCTACAAGATTATCATAACCAATTTTTGGATTTTCTCCAAAAATCGAAAATTCAAATTTTGATTGCGCAAAAAATAATGGAAAATAAAAAATTCCATTCCGTGGACAAACGAGTGTCACGATAAGAATGTGTACCTCAAGCCTACAGAGCTTTGAGAAACTTAATCTTTGATTATACTAAACTAAGTAGATAATTCAGAATATGAAGACGCATATAAATACTGCCATCTTAAAGAGATCTTTTTGATAAAGTTTTTTTCAAGCATTCCAAATGCAAAGAATAAATATCCGAGCGCGAAGTGCGAGATTCAATCGTTGCGCGCCTTGGGCGCGCTCAAACTTGCGAGCATTACAATTTTAACAATTCAAGACTTCCTATTTTGAACCATTCTGTTCAAATTTTTATATTTTTTAATAGTTGTTTATAATGGATTGTTGTAAATAAACGGTCAAATATTGCTAATAATTAACAAAATTTTGTTGTTTTTTTTTAATTAAAAAATTTCAAATTGAATGGGTTAAAAATAAAATTTGTTTAGACTGAAAATAATCTTAAAAACTAATATCTATTAATTCTTTAATTTTTAACGGATTCAGAATCATCTTGTAAAATCAATTATTTTTTCATTTTTAATACCTTGAATTCAATTCAAAAAATTTTATTTAAAAATTCTTTCAATTAAAAAAAATCATAATCGAAAACAAATAAATTAATCTTCTATCAAATAATTCGTGTTTTAACTAATACAATTTATATGATAAAATTTCAACTCAAAATAGAATAGTTCAAATTCCAAATAAAAACCGTGATAAAAAATTGAATTGAACAAGAAAAAAAGCGAACTTTCAACAAAATTGTTAAATTTTCAAGGGAAAATGTGAATTTTGGACCAAGAAGATTGATGTTTTTTATAAAAATAGATTTTTCAACTTAACCAATATAGACGATTAATTTTTAATCAATTGTATAATAGTTACATTTTCAGATAAAGATAAATAATTTTTATCAGGAAAAATGAATTTTTAACAAAGTTGTTGAATTGTCAACCAATAGGATGAATTTTCGACCAAGAAAATTAATGATCTACAAAACAGACAAATTTTAAACAAAATACATGAATCTTCAACGAAATTATTTAATTTTAAAGTCAAAAAGAATAATTATCTACAAAAAGTTGAATTTTTTAAGCGAAAAATATGAGTTTTCAATCAAAGAGTTGAATTTTCAACCAAATAGTTAAATTTGTTAAATTTTCAGTTTCAAGAATGTATTTTCAACGAAAGGGATGAACCTTGAAAGAAAAAAAATACATTTTAACAAAGTAGTTGAACTTTTGATAGAAAAGAGGACTTTTTTTTACAAAATAGATACACTTTCAACAACATAATTTATTTTTCAACCAAATAATGGAGTTTTTTTCCAAACGAGATGAATTTAAAAATCGCCAATTTTTTGGCAGAGCGGGCTATAATGAGTTAGTTCCCACCCAACGTCAGCCCTGAAATCGTCGCTATAGAAGAGTTTCACTGTATTTCGATAAGAGATCCTAGGCCTCGTTCCTCTCAAATCTGTTGGGTCGCAGCGTCAGCCATCCTAATGTTTTTTTGAAGCAAACTCTTTTTTATAACTTTATTTTCTTTGATAGAAATACAAATAATATGAACGAGGAAAGTTTAGGGAGTTGATTTTTGTTCGAATCCACCATGTTGAAAAAGTGTTTGGCACGCTCAATGACATTCTTTGGTATATTGAACAAAAAGTGCTAAACAAACTTTTTTGTTTGCGCCAATTAAATTTTTGTATGATTCCAACACCTTTTTGGTAGTTGCAACCAAATTTTGGTATGAACAGCCACAACTGCTAAACAAAATTATTTTCTTGCTGGGAAATTATTTTTTTTCTCAGTGTAACCTCTTTGACTTTGCATGGTGTGTTCTTATGGTGACCCTTTTTGGCAAAGGCAAAAAGTATATCCTACTTGCGTATTCAAATAACTTAGATTTCAAAATCATAAATTAAAGTCTAAAGACATGCTTCTAATTGCAAAATATATGACACGTTACAAATTCAAAAGTTTAATTTTTGACAAACGACAAAAATAAAGAAAAAATTGGGTTAACAAAAGTTTTCGATCCAAAAAAATAGGTAAAAATGTTTCATGAATAGTTTTTTTTATATGACGCGTAGTTTTTTTTTATTCGTAACAAATAAAAATAAAAATTTAATTTTTGGGAAAGCGACACAAGGTTTTAAAAAATTATTAGACAAAATTTTTTCATCCAGAAAGGATCCTTAAATATTTTAAAAATAATTTTGAGAGAGAACGATTTTCTTCGAATAAAAAAATTATATAAAAAGTAATACATGAGAAATACGTATGTTTTAATATCGATACATATTAAGAATTTCAATTATATAAATTTATTGAAAGAATACATGTTTGAGCGTAGCTAAGAATAGAATTTAATGCAAAATAAGAAATAAATATTCAGGTATTCATGATAAATACAATTTGTACTTTATTTTGCAATATCTGAATACGAAATCCCACAGTGAGGTACATAAATAAATGTAAGATAAATTTAACATAAAAGTGTTGAACATATTGTAGAAATGTTAACATTTGGGAAAAAATTGAGTGCGAAGCACGGTATACCTGATGAGAATGCGTTCGTTAAGCCAAAAGAGATTTAACAAGAGTAATTACAATCAAAATCTTTGTATTGTCCTCAAATTTGTGCACAGATAATTAAAAAAAAAAAAGACAAACAGGTTCAAGGATTGACAGTTGTAATTTCGCAATTGTGAATTCTCTTTTGTTAAAGCTCCTTCGGCCTTAACAAACACATTCCTATCACGTATTTCGCGCTTCGCACTTGATTTTTCTCACAATGTCAACTTTTTTATATTTTGAGGGCAATTTTTAGTTAAAAAAATTAATGCTCATCCAAACACATTAATTTTCAACTAAAACTATGGAATATTCAATTGGATTAAATTAGACTTTTGATTGAAAACATTATTTTCCGCAAAAAAAAACTAATTTTTAGCAAACAAAACAGAATAATATCAAAAAAAGTATTTAGGTTTTAAACAAAGTGATCAATTTTCAATTAAAACTGAGAATCTTAAATTGAAATAATTCAGTTTTATACCAGAAACGTGAATTTTCAACTAAAATAGTGAATCCTCAACTTATACAATGGAATGTTTAACTGGATGAATAGTTACATTTTCTTTAAATAAAAAAAGGGCGGACTTTCCATAAAATCGTCTTTACTTTTTTCATCAAATTTTGAAAACACAAAAGAAGATTTCCAGGAAAACTATTTGGTAAAAAATTAGTCTACTTTGTAGAAAATTCAGCAACTTTTTAGAAAACTTTTCAGAAAGTTATTATTTAACTTGTGAAAAGTGTTATCAAAAATGAAAAATGCCAATTTTCAGTAAAACTAGGCGACATACGAGAATGATGTTGGGAAGAAAAATTGTGCACTTTTGAAAAGTATCTGCAAATTTGCTGTTGACTTTTTTTGATAAGAAGTTTTTTTTGGTTTTAATCATGATAAGGCTTTTTAAAGAATAAAAAAAGCCATTTTCCGGAGAAACTTTGAGAGACAAGAACGAATATTAATAAAAAAATTGCTTGCCTCGCAATGGTTTACAAATTTTTAAAAATCTTTTTCCAATGAGACGTAGTTTTTGTTCTAATAGCGAGAACACTTTTTAAAAAATAAAAAACTCCATTTGTCATCTAAATTATGCAAAATATGAAAACCAATGAGAGATGGAAAAAATTCGAATCCACAAAAAATAAATCCAATTTTTTTTTTAAATAATTATTTTTAGAGTTGGAACAAATCCCATGAAGCGTAACACGTATTTCCATGAAAAAAAAGTGTTTGTAAATTTTATTCCGAATCGTCAATATCACCTGTTTCGAGTTAAAAGTCAACACTTCTTTTCAAAATTAGCTATAGAATACGAATAAAGTATTTCTCTAAATATCACTACCATAAGTCTTCTTTATAGGGTACCAAATAAAACCCCATAAGTGAAAAAATGGGTCTCGCGCGTTTTTGGTGCTAATTATGATTTTTTTTTGAGTCCAACAAACAATTTTTAATTGTTTATTACTATATTCTCTCAGATATAAGCTAAAAAGTTGTGGTTTTTTTATAAACATTTAAACTTTTTGTCAAATTTTTATTTAGTAAGGTAATAATTAAGGCAAGTTAACTAATGTTTTTATTTGAACAATTACTTTTTGTTTACAACTATGTTCTCAAAGATTAATTATAAAAATTTCCTTTTTTTGAAATATTTAGCTTCTCTTTGATTTGTTGGTTATGAACAAATAATAATTGAACCTCAAAAAAATCATTTTTGGAGTATTATCGTCTTTTTTGGTAAATAACGTCTGTAAATAACTTGTACAAGTTTTGTTTAAAATTACAACAAGAACTTTATTTCAAAACGTATAAGAATAATTTGAAATCGAATACATTTTGATATCAGTCTCCTACCTTCAGAAAATAATTTTCACGAAAAAGAAAAAGATTGTTTAAATTATGTTTATCTCTAATTTTTATTATTCTTTTTTTTAAATTAAAACGCAAATCAGATTGAAAATTTTAGAAAAAACAGCAAATTTCTATCACTGATCTGAGAAAACATGGTGATGAAAATAATAATTAATTGTTTAAACAACTATTCTTCTTAACTTGAAATAATTACTACGTCACGAAGTAAAAAGTGAACAAAAAGTTAAAAATTGCAGAAGAAGCCAAATCTATCTACCATTCGGCAAAGAGAAAGTTATTGGCAATAATAATAAATTTTTTAAACAATCATTGTTTAAAACAGTTATTAGCAATATTAATAAATTTTTTAAACAATTATTGTTAAACTCAAATTCAATATGCATTCAGTCTAACTGTAAAATGGAAAAAAGTTATAAAGTTATAAACAATAGTTATTTATTTAAACAATGATTTTTCATATACTAAATTAAATATAAACTCACTCCAAGTGGCAAGTGAACAAAAAGTTGAAAAATGCAGAATAAATAGGAATCTATACTATTATTGAAAGATAATGCTATTAACAATAATAATAAATTTTTTAAATAATTATTTTTATTAGGGGTTTTTTTTAAGAACCTATAAAACAGATCTATTGAGGTGATATTTAAAAAGTAATATTTTATTCGTCTTTAACAGCTAATTCTGAAGAGAAATTCCTAGTTACAACTCGATTCAGCTAATGTTGATGCTTCTGAATAAAATTTTCAAAAATGAATTTTTTCCTATGGGAAATAAGTTTTAGAATTTATAGAGCCTGAGTAAACTTGAAATACAATTTTATTTTCCAAAAAGCAAATTAATTAAGTCAAATAATTTTTTTAAATTTAATTCTCTGAAAGTGGCCGGTCGAAAAAATTCATAATTCTGGTATATTTATTCAGATCAATTTTCCGCTATGGGGCCTTCGAAAAATACAGATTTTTTTATAGAAACTATTATAAATCTGTTTGAAATTATTCGTTTGTACAATAATTTCTTAAAAATTAACTCGACAGAAAAAATTTCGAAATAATTTGTGCTAAATTCTGTCAGAAAAAAAATCTAATCAAAGATATTCGAAACAATTGCAAGATATAAAAATATTTTCAAATGATTAAAAATATTGTAAATCATTTAAAAATATTAACAAATTTTTGTAAATATACGGAAATCCTATTGAAACTCCTGAGCTGCTTTGTCTAATTTATTATTTAATTGAAATAATTCCAGTACATATTTTTCAGAAGAGTAAAAATAACAGCAAATAGCAAATACGAAAACATAAAAATCATGTCAATGCTAAAGCAATGGGACATTCAAAAGTCCAGTTAAGAATGAACGAGGAGAAGTCTTATGAGGCAAACAAAAATTATTCGGCAGTTTTTCTCGAATCTCATCCTATGTGATTCTTCAAATTTTATTTTAAAATATCGTATAATATTAACTAAAAAATACACTAAAATTTTTCAAAATTTAAGATGATTCCTTTTCCAATATTTGATAAAAAAATTTCCATTTTTATCTTTTTTTCGCATTAATGCAAACTAAATAAACATAAACCAATAAGAAATCCAACTATTGTCGTTTGAAAACTCTATTAATATTGTCTTGGTTAATACTTGTAACATATTTGCAATATTTTAAACTTTTTAACAAGTTTAGCATATATTGTCATTATAAATAGGAAAAATTTAAAAAAAAATAAAACACTTCATTAAAAAAGACAGGATGTCTGAAGTTAAAATATAAATTTCCATTAATTTTTGTATATATTTTTTTATGGTTGAGAATTCAACTGATTTGTTTAAAATAATCCTTTTTTGGGAGAAATAAACTTTTTTTAAAATTGAATATCGTTTTTATGGTCTCAAAAGTTAAACTATTTTGGTAGAAAAAATCAAATTTTCGGTTTTCAATAAATCCAAAATCTGTTTGAAAATGTATTGTTTTTTGTTAACAATTAATTTGCGTTTTTAAACATTAAATTATTCAATTATAGATTCATCGCTTTAGTTGGTTCAACTTTTTCGTTGATATTTTATCCCTTTGGTAGATATCTTAACAATTTTGTTGAAGATTTGTTTTTTTCTTTGTTCCAGGATTAACTTTTTTGACTAAAAATATAAGCATTTTATTTTAGTTCAAAATTAATATTTTTTATTGCAAATTGATCGGTTTTAGTTAGAAATTATTTTTTTTTTTATTTGGAAAGTTTATTTCTTTCATTTTTTATTTGGAAAATTTATCTCTTCCATTTTTTGTTAAAAGTTTATTCTTTAAAATTCAACTTTAAAATCAACTCCAAATTCAACTGTTTAATTTTTAGATTAAAATTGATTTTAATCAAGATAAAAAATTACCAATTTGGTCAAGAATTCTTTTATTTGGTAGAAAAATTATGTATTTTGTATTGGCACTACTTTTAATTTTTTTTCACTTTTTTTAATGTGAATCAATGCTACTGCAACAAATACTACTTCATTCTCATAATTGGATGCTCACATGAACTGGTTAAATAATTTATTATTATTGTTGATAATATTCAATTTGGATCATGATACAATGTTGCACTTTTTAAAATTTCAAACTTTTTTCTAATTTCCAATAAGTAATTATTATAAACAAATATCTATATCATGTATTTCTGATAAATCAATTAAAGTTTTTTCTATAAAATCGATCATCTATTACTTGAAAATAAAACCTAAGGATCATATTTGGTTACTAAATAGAATTTAATAATTGCTTAAACTACCTTAATTAACAAATGCACTACTTAGCTATTTTGGGAGGTACAAATTTGATTTTTTGGATGCCATTAACTGTAAATAACTAACTTCTTTATTTTTAAGAACATTTTGCGGACAGAAAACAATTTTTAATGCTAAGCAACCCTTTTTTATACAAAGTGCTATCATTTTATGTATTTATAAATAAAACACCGCTTTCTTCACGGAATTAACAAACAATTATTAAGCAATGGTTTTTTGCTATGAATCGATGACATTCGATAATTTTTTAACCAATCGCAATTAACAAATGCATTATTTGGCTATTTTTAGCATTTTTTTTAGAGCAATCAACTCTTAATGACACATTTTAAAAATTTTTTAATAGTTCGATAACGATCTAATATTTTTATTAACAATTTAATTATTGCAGCCACACGTTTCTAAAAACTACATAATAGTGCTATTTAATATCATTTTATTAGTACGGACTCGGATGATTTTATCGTAGTAGGTTATTTTTAAATAAACCAATCAATTCCGTTAAGTTAGTTGTTGAGTTAAAAGTCAGATATCCCAAAAAAATAGTTTTTCTATGATATTAAGAAACAAAATATTTCAACTGATCTCATTTTAAATAAAAAGAATAAAAAACATTTTTTATGAAAATTTTTGTAATTTACAAAAAAAAAACATAAATTTTAATTATGTTTTTTGCAATTTGATTTTTTTATGACCACAGCTTCTTATAAATTTTTGAAAAATAATTGTATTTTAATGAATGACGACTTATTTTTTCGAAAAAAAAAAAAACATTATCTGCAATTCTACACTTGCCAATTTTGAAAGTAAATTTTTTTATGGCTTCTTCTACAGTTCTAAATCGTCCAAAGAATATTTTTTGAGGAAGAATTTTTTAAACATATAATTCCATCTTAAGATTACTTTTTTTTTAATTGGAAACATTAGAGTTGTAGAGAATATTTTTCCGGAAAAAGCCGCCATTTATTAAAATGCAATCATTTTTCAAAAATTAGGAAGAAGTAAAGGTCAGAAAAAATTCAGTTGCAAAAAACCTGGTTTAAATTAATGTTTCTTTGTGAATATTGATATTTTAAAAAAAGTTTTTTATTCTGAATGACATCAGTTACAATATTTTGATTTTTAAAATCATAGAAAAATATTTTTTCAGATATCTGACTTTTTGGCACGACAAAATACCTTAACAGGAAAAATGTCAAGTAATAATTAGGTTGCTTTTATCAATGATCTGTTTTATCAAGTTATGGCAAGGAATTATTGCTAAGTAATATACTTTTAAGTATATTCCAAAAGAAAAAAATTTTCAGTTCACAGACGCATGAGTCGAGAAAAATTTGTTTATTGCATTCTTAGCAAAAATAAAACAATGGATCTTTATCTAAATATCAAAAAAGTGTAAAAATGTGTAATTACCAGTTGATTGCACAAATAAAAGTTTAAATTTAATGACACATATTTAAACTTTTTTAATAGTTCGATAACGATCTAAATTTTTATTAACAATTTAATTAATGCAGCCACACGCAAAACTTTATTTATTTCCACAAAAATACCTGCTATGGTTATTTGTTTATAAAAATTGCTTTGAAAATAACAAATTAGTTATTAACTTTTGTTAATCTCTTTAATAAACTTTGTTAAAATCTTTTTGTCCATGCAGTGTTCAAATATAGTGCAAATCGAGTGAAGAATAGCCACCAATCCCCTCATTTGTTTATAACGAATTCAATAAATTTTTAAACATTCGCATTGCAATTCGACATGTTTTTTGGATAGTTGTTTTAAGTTTTCTAGGTATTTTTGATTGAATCGAAGCATTTTCTTAAACCGCTATAGTTCAAAATTAAAAAACAAATTCTGTTCATCTTTGTTTTTGAATAAACAAAAAAAAATAATCAAAAATTAAAAAATCAGCCGTCAAAATTCGAGAAGAAATGTTATTAGCTTTAATTAAAAAAAAAGTTAAAATCGGATGATAATTGTCTTCTGAAAATCAATTTGTCCACGGAAGTTTTTTTTGCTACACTGCAGAGCACTAAGGACGTTATGGAATCCAGGCGCTCAATTTTTCTGTTTTTTTTTTGTTTGAATAGTTGACCATTTACTGCAAAATGAATTTTTCCATTTATAGAATATCAATACTTCCAATCAATTAATCTCTTTTGGCAAGTATTATTTGTAATTAAAAATGTTACTCCTTTCTAGAAAAAGCATCAATCAAGGCTTCTATTTCCGGGTAGCATGAGTCTCGCGTAAATGATTTGTTTTAATCTGACTTGTTTTTGTTTTTTCATTTTCTTTTCGAGTGTTGGTATCCAATGATTGTCTGGTCTACTTCTATGCGGACCAAGTGATCCAATTGGGTTTTCGAGTTTGAGAGTCATTGCTTTACTCAATGTAGTTTCTCTAAGATGAAATATTTTCTGGTGGGGTTAGACACCCGGATTTGAATCGTTTATATACCGCGACTGAAGCTGGAGATGTACATTAATTTTTCGATTAACATGAACTCCTTCAGTATCGCCTTTCTGGCTCTTCTCACTGCCGTTTATCTCCTTCAAGCTGCTGAGGCATCACCAGCAGTTTTAGAACCACAAGAATTACCAGCAATACGACCACCGTCACCAGATTCGGTATTAAACCCACCAGCATCACCACCAAGATCACTAGAATCAGCGGGAAGAAGACATCCAGGAGGAATTTTGCAATGTGCAAGCCTTAGTGGACCACAACTACAAAAAGGAGGAAAATGTTTCAAGAAAGGAACGTGTTGTTCTGGGAGATGCAAGAAGCGAAGTGAGTGAATAAGCTATTCATAATAACACGAATCAGGAACTTTTTCTTATTAATTCTTGTACAAAATACATATTATTTTACTGGAAAAGATACAATAATGATAAATTAGAGATATTTCGGGTTTCACTCGTGAAAGAAACTACGAATTGTTTGCCGACGTTTCGTGAATATTGCAGTTCACATCTTCAGGGCTGACCTGAAACTGAGGTATCAGGTCCTGATGTTCTTAGGAATACTTTCTACGATGCCTGTGATTGGACAGAGCGCCCCACCGTGGGGAATGGTCGAACTTGATTGGCCAACTCCCCACGGTGGGGCGCTCTGGCCAATCACAGGCATCGTAGAAAGTATACGTAAGAACATCATGACCTGATACCTCAGTTTCGGGTCAGCCCTGAAGATGTGAACTGCAATGTTCACGAAACGTCGGCAAACAATTCGTAGTTTCTTACACGAGTGAAACCCGAAATATCTCTTTTTATCAAAATGTATCATCCTGAAAGCATAAAATCTATTATTAATGATATATTAATTAAAGTAATTGCATCTGATGTTCCGCAAGCAAAGGTTCTACGTACTTTGAAGGCATAGTGTTAATGATGTACTAAGTTATCTCAAGTTTAAAAATTGCAGAATGTATACTCAGATCCTGGAAAAAATTCCCTGACATTTCCAGGTTTTTTCCAGGGATAATTTTTGGCGATTTTATTGTAAATAATGTTTTTTTTAGTTTACAGGAATTCTATTAATATTACAAGATGTTTGTAAATTTTGTGGCACGATAAATTAATGAAATAATTAAATTACGCGCAAATAATAATGAATTTAAATCGTTTCAAATTCATAACTTTATTCATAGAAATTTAAATTTTCGTAAAGGTAGATTAATTTTGAACGAAATAGTATAATTTTCAAATGAAAATAATAATTTTCCACTAAAAAGAGGATTAAAAAATACATTATTCTCAATCAAATATCTAAATTTCTAACTGAAAAAGATCAATTTTCTAACAAATAGCTTAATTTTGAACTCAAATATTCAGTTTTAAAACAAGAATGGAATAGTTAATTTTTCAGCAGAAATAAATATTTTTCCTCCACAACAAAAAAAAAAACAGATTTATTTTAAAAATAAAAAATAATTTGACTTTTAACCAAGTAGTTTTTTGTTCAACCAAAAAGATAAATTAATTACTAAAATGGTCAATATTGGTAGAAAACAGTTCAATTTTTAACCAAGTAGTGTAATTTTTAACCAAAAAGATGAATTTTCTACCACAAAGACGATTTTTTTTCAAAATACATGAATTTTCTACGAAATATTTGCATTGACAAGAAGACAAAGTTTCATCCAAATAGTTAAATTTTAAGCTGAAAAAGTTCAGTTTCTAACCAAAAATGGAATAAAACATTTATTTTTACCAAAGTAAACGATTTCTAGAGAAAATACACGAAATTTAAATTAAGAAGATAAATTTTCAAACGACAATTAAATAGTTAAATTTTCTGTTAAAAAATGCATTTTAAACCAAAGCAACGAATTATCAAACAAAGTAATGAATCTCTAACTAGAATAATTAAATTGTCAACATAAAGATTAATGTCCAACTCAGAAGATTAATTTCTAATAAAAAATTGAAAATTTTCGATTAAAAAATAAATTTTTTGCAACCAAATATTAAACAGTTATATTTTCAGTGAAAACATTAGTTTTTAACAACAAAAAATAAAGACATTTTTTTTTTAAATAGTTAAAGTTGCAACTGAATTAAATGAATTTTCAGTGAAAAAATTAATTTTCAACTAAAAAAAAAACGAATTTTGAAAAAAAAGCTCATGATGAAGATAAATTTTTAATTAAAGTGTTGAATCTTCATCCGGAATAGATAGATGTAAGAACAGAAGTTAATTTTTTGAGAAATGAGTTCTTTTTTGAACCAAGTAATCTCGTTTTCTACCAAAAAAGTTGAATTTTTCTACTATAAAGACGATTTAAAAAAAATACATGAATTTTAAATTAAAAAGATAATGTTTAGAACAATTTAGTAGTTAAATTTTAAGTTGAAACATCTTCAACTGAAATAGTTGAATTTGAAACCAAAACCATAAATTATTAACAAAAATGATGAATAATGAAAAGCATAAAGTTTCCAACAAAAAGATTATTGTTCATCCCAGAAGATTAATTTCTAAAAAAAATTCAAAATTTTTAACTGAAAAATATAACGGAAAAAATAACGGATCTACATCAGGATTTGTATTAACAAGAAGACTAACTAAATAGTTGATTTTTAGGCTAAAAAATTAAGATTTAAATTAAAAATAGAATAGAAGATTAATTTTAACCAAAGAAGACTAATTTTATAGCAAATACATGAAATTTAACCTAAAAAGAAAAATTCGCGAACTTCAATTGAATAATTGAACTTTCCCACAAAAAATCATTTTTAACCAAAGCGCCGAATTTTTAACAAAAATAATGAATCCTTAACTGAAATAGTTGAATTTGAAAACAAAAACATGAATTATTAGCCACAATGATGAATGTTTAACTGGAATAATTAAATCTCCAACAAAAAGAACAATTTTCAATTGTGGGTCCGGATGCAATAAGGGCACATAAAATTTTTTCGTGCGAAAACGAAGTCCCCTGGAGGCTTTAGAAAAAATTTGCGAATTTTAATTTTCAAA
>NC_046658.1:175520826-175522934 GCF_010883055.1 Belonocnema kinseyi | reverse complement strand
GAGCACGAGTTGAAGTGAAAAACGGATTAAAATCGACTTTTTCAAAAAAAGTAAGTTTTTTGGCTTTAATTTTTAAACTAAAAAAGTTACAACTTTTTGTCTGAAGAAAAAAAGATGCGCAATCAAATTTTACATCCATATATACCTTTTGAAAATTAAAATTCGAAAATTTTTTCTAAAGCCTCCAGGCGACTTCGTTTTCGCACGAAAAAATTTTATGTGCCCTTATTGCATCCGGACCGACAATTGAGAAGATTTATTCCTAATACAAAATAATTATTTTTAAACTTAAAAAGATCATTGTTAAAGCAAATATTGAACAGTTATATTTTCAGTAACAACATTAAATCATAACAACAAAAAAAAGAAAAAAGTTAAATTTACAATTAGAATGGTTAAATTTTCAGTGAAAAAATTAATTTTCATCTAAAGAAAAAACGATTTGAAAACAAGTAGCTCACTTTTCAAACAAGCAGGTGTACTTCTAATTTAAATAATGACTATTAAACAACAAAAAATACGAATTTTCAACGAAATGCAAGAATTTTCAATGAAGTACTTGAACTTTTAACTAAAACCGATCAATTTTTAATCAAAAACAGAATAGTTGAATTTTTCGTTAAAAAAATCGCTGCACAAATGTCTTTGGTACGTTTTTATAAAAAAGAATTTAAAGAAGAAAAAAGTTTTGATAAGATCAGCTACTTTATAACATGTACATTGATTTATTTTAAGGCACGTAACTCCTTTTACCTAAAGATAAAATAAAAACATACACGTGTAAGTAACTAATATTAAATAAACAATTTTCGCATAAAATTTTGAACAATGCTCATGTTTATGCTTAAGACAACATTAGTAGCTTCTTAAGGCCACTATTGTATTGTAGGCAGATAAATTAAAAACATTTTGAAACCAAAAATGCGTTACATAAATTTAAAAAACGATTAGCCAGAGCATTCTTGATCATAAAACTTAGAAACATCGCTTTGTGAGAGAAGCTTATTAAAAGCTGACATGCGCCATGAACGCACATTCTGTTTTTTAAATTAGAAAATCGACTTATTTCCGCTTCTTTCCGGGAGATGAAAATAAAGTGACCTAAAAGCGATACTTTTGACCTGTGTCTACAAAAAAACGAATATTCCCTAAACTGTGATCGACAAAATAGGACGTTTTTTTCAGATCTTCATATATTTTTATATCTGGACGATTTGAAATATTATTTCAAAATATTGGTATTAAATAATTAAATATATTTATTTAAATTCAGGTCCTGTGGTGTATGGGTTTTGCATGTAGTAGTCAACTGCTTGAGCGATGAAGACCGTGGAAGCTAAACGTTTTCCAGAGCCTCGGATTGCCAAAAAGCTACAAAACACAATATGCTGACTCTTTGACTGTACAATGTGAATTATCAGAGAAAATGTTTCTTATAAAAAATAATTATAAAACAGTTTAAATAATTATGTTTATTTGTGACCTTCATAATAACAAAGTAAACTTTATCCTAAAAGTTGATTTCGAAACAGTTCCATTGCTCGTTATGTTGACATACCCGGAAATATTGTTATTAATAATTAGGTTAAGTATTTTAAACTACAGTTGAATATGAAGATACAGTAAAACCTCGCTTATCCGAGCCCGCTTTATTCAAGTTCGCGATTATCCGAGGTTAAAACAAAAATAGTTGACCCGCCTTATCCGAGCTATAGCGCAAGAGTAGTTCGTGTAGGTGAGGAGCGCGTATCTCACGCTGTTGATTGAGAACACACACTTCCGCACTTGTTCGATTGCTCGAACATAACTCCGTTTACTGAGTTTCACGCCAAAATGTGTAGGCAGGCAGAACAAGAACACCGAGTTTTAAATAGGTATAAAGCAGTCTTTATTGTTTCACAGTTAGCCAAAATGGCTGTTAGTCAAGCAGTGTGAACGTCACGAGAAACACGGAGCGCCGAAGCGCAAGTCTAACCTCTAGTGTGGTTCGAGACCGTCTGACCAGTGACAGTGATCCCAGATCTGAAACGAGATGCGGTCCAATACTATGACATGGCTATGTCCGTGTGAATATAGTAGGAGACGCTGTAAATGACTGAGTTGCGCGC
>NC_046658.1:175518747-175520726 GCF_010883055.1 Belonocnema kinseyi | reverse complement strand
CAATCGTGCATCTTCGAGTTTTCAAATTCAGAAGAGGAGAAATGGGTTGCGCGCGCAACTGAGTCATTTACAGCGTCTCCTACTATATTCACACGGACATAGGCCTGTCATAGTATTGGACCGCATCTCGTTTCAGATCTGGGATCACTGCGTCTGACCGCCAAGAGCGGTAAGCGTCGCCTTGACGGTCCACAGAGTGGGGGACTTGGAAGAAGACCCACGACTTGTCAAAGAGTAGATAGTACACTCGGTACATGAAATCTACATTGTGACTGCCCACAATACTCCCCCCGTTTTTTAAAAAATCTATTTATAAAGTTAATTAATTACACATTAGATAAAAAGTATTTAAAATATATACTTATTAAACCTATCAGTCTTGGTTCGTGATTCTATGAATTAGATATCCTATTCGATTCTCGTGATCGCTCTTACAAATACCCCATGTTCGTTTGGTACAATGTTTTTTTTCAACAAGTGTCAGGATAATATATACAATTTACGACGTTCTATTTATCTTTTATCTTATTTCTAGATTATGCTCATTATAGTTTTATTTACAATTTTTTTGTGTAGGCTTACAATAGTGACTAGCTAGCAATTATACCAGTTTTCGTTGTTAAATTTACCTGAAGATTATTTAAGAATTTATACACTGTGTTCATCAACGATGTTGCCTCGCATGGTCGATTTTATACAATATTTACAATACATATATTTCGAAAGGCAACCAAGTGAGCTTATACATTAGAAGTTACGTTCTTTTTATTCAAACAATTTTTGACATTTGGTACGATGTTGCCCGCCGGCCCCTCGGATGATAGGTTTTCGCCCTGTGGCCCAGTATCGCGGCGGACGAAGTGTGCCGGCTTTAAATTATCAATTGATACTTGACGAGGCTTGCCGTCGACTTCAATTTCGTAAGCCTTTTCGCTTGAGCGATTTATGATCATTGGGGACCTAAGTAAGGCCGCTCCAGGGACTTTCGTGCGAAATCGCGAAGAAATACGTGTGTACACGTTTTTAGATCTTAAAATAGAAACGGTTTCTTCTTGTGCGTATGCTCGACCGGTATCGGCTTGAACTTTCGCATATAATCACAGAATTCTTACAGAAAGAATTGTGGATCTATTCTAAATTCCTCGGGAAGAAAAAATTCCCCGGGAATTCTCAACACTGTTCCGTAGAGAAATTCCGCGGGATGGTAGGCCGTGGTATGCACCTTATGACACCCGATGAGTTTCATGAGTGCAGAGAAAATTTGCGATTCGAATTGCTTACCGTGGTCGGTTGTGAGGGTTTCGGGTGCTCCGAATCTAGATACCCAGTTGTTAAAGAATACCTGCGCTACCGTATTGGCGTCCAAGTTTTTGATTGGAATGGCTTCGGGCCAGCGGAAAAATCTATCTAGCATGGTTAACAAATAACGATAACCATCACTATCAGGCAAGGGTCCGACTTTGTCAATGTGTGCGTGTTTAAAACGTTTATCCGTGGCGGTAAAGTGATCTGGAACCGTGACATTGTGTCGTGATATTTTTGATTGTTGGCATTGCATGCATTCTTTGCACCAATCAGTAATATCGCGTCTCATGCCTGGCAAGACGTACTTTTTTGCGATGACCTGCGAATTTATTTTAGCTCCCGGGTGAGCTTGACTGTGAAATAGGTCGAAGATTCGTTTCCTAAATATTGTCGGAATATACGGTCTTAGTGTTTCAACTGACAGTTCGCAATACAGCGAGGCACGGCCGCACAGTGGGGTGAAATCGGAAAACGAGGTTCAAAATGACATTTAGAACGCAATTATGCACCGATTTTAGAATTTTGTTTTTTTGAAAAATTCAGAACTAAATTTTTCAGAAAATGGTGAGAGTAGATTTTTTATTCTTTTGTTTATTTAATTTTTATTTTAATGCAAACATCGAAAAAATGTCGATTTTTCTAATTTCATTTTTTATCTTCTAGACAAAATTTTT
>NC_046658.1:175510388-175518647 GCF_010883055.1 Belonocnema kinseyi | reverse complement strand
AAAATCTACTCTCACCATTTTCTGAAAAATTTAGTTCTGAATTTTTCAAAAAAAAAATTCTAAAATCGGTGCATAATTGCGTTCTAAATGTCATTTTGAACCCCGTTTTCCGATTTCACCCCACTGTGGGCCGTTGTCCCACTGTATTTTCTTAAGATTTAATGAGCATTCAGGGTCTGCGATAACCCTTTTTAAGTCTTCGTCTCTTTCTTGCTCTTCAGCTAACTCACGGTTAATTCACGGTTAATTCACGGACGTAAGCGCTATAGGCTCGTTGTGCCGGGCTGAATTTTTTTGAAAAAAATGCTAGAGGTTTCACTCTCTGTTCTAGCGAAGCTCCCATCCCGTAGTTGGATGCGTCTAAAACTAAACGCATTTCTGCCTTGTGCGACGGGTGCACCAGCGTGGTAGCGTTAGCTAAATCTTTTTTAGCCTTTTCAAAAGCGGTTTCTGATTCTTCGTTCCAGTTTACCGGTCTGTTATTGTTCTTTTTTTAATCGCGGATATATTTGTTTAATTGGGCGTGTGCTTTAGCGGCGTCTGGTATTGAGCGCCTGTAAAAATTTACCATCCCGAGGAATCTACGTAGTTGAACGATCGTTTGTGGTTTAGGATAGTTGAGGATGACCTTTACCTTTTCTGCGGTTGGTGTGCAACCTTCTGAATTCACAGTATACCCGAGAAATTCGATTTCGGCTAGGCCAAAATTACACTTGGCTAAATTGAGTTTTAACGAATGATTTTTTAGTCTTTCGTATATTCGTCTAAGGTGACACTAGTGCTCCTCTGCGTCTTTAGAAGCTACCAGAAAGTTATCGATATAGACAAAAGCGTAATCCAGGTCGCCGATGGCTGAATTAATGTATCGCTGGAAAGTTTGGCCGGCATTTCGGAGCCCGAAAGTCATGCCAGTGTATTCAAACAACCCGATCTTTGGATGTCCTCGGCCGCCATTGGTATCCGGTGGTAAGTCTGAAAAAGGTCTAACTTTGAAAAAATCCGTTTGTCCCTCAAAATGGTTGTGAAATCAAAAATGTGAGGTACCGGGTATTTACTTGGCCCTGTGATAGCGTTGAGCCGGCGATAATCGCCACAGACCCGCTATTCCCCAGTTTTTTTCGTAACCATGTGTATAGGGCTCGCACACGGGCTATTAGAAGGTTTAAAGAATCCGTTTTTTATGTCCTCAAAAATTATCTTTTTAGCTATTGCGAGTTTTTTTGGATTTAAGCGACGCGCGCGTTGGAAAAGAGGAGGACCCGTCGTTATAATATGGTGTTGAACATTATCGACCAGTGGGCCGGCGCTTAGTTCTCTGGATGTTAGTTCTGGGAATTCCAAAAGTATTCTTGCAAATTGATTATTTTTATCTAAAAGATTTAAACTGAACGAAATTGCACTTTTAATGAATCCTCTCGTTTTCAAATTTGAAATCGGAGCGAGCAGACAGGCATCGTGAAGAATTGGTACGACCTTAAAACATGACAACATATCGCCTCCAATAATTGGATGTGGCACATCCGCTATGTAGAAATTCTAGACCATGTGTCTTCGTAGTCCCAAGTCAAGTCTAAGCGAACAGGTTTCGTGCGTTTTTACGGGCGTGTTGTTTGCCGCGAAAAGTGCAATTTCGTTTTTCTTTATGCGATTCGAGTTTATAAATTTAGTTGGAACTAATGAAACGTCGGATCCCGTGTCGATTAGAAAAACTAGACCAGATGTGGCATCTTTTATGTGCAGGCGTTTGAACACAACGCCGGGTTCGACCGCCTCTATTCGAACGCGCTTGAATCGTTTCCCTGGATGCTTCGATTTCGCCACCTACACAGTTGTTGGCAATTATGCGCGTCTTTCCCGAAACGTTGATGATAATAACAAAATTTGTTATTGTGAAATTAGCGTGAGTCTGGGCGACGGATGCCCGATCGCGATCCAGATCTTTGCCAGTGTCTTGGTCCGTAACGGTTTTCCGAACGGGCTTTCTACTGGACCGTGGTTTAAACTTCTCATTCTCGTAGACTCTTTTTGATAGAGCTGAGACTTGTCGTGCTAACTCCAGCAATTCAGTTGAATTATTATTTGCGTTTTTGTTGTTCCCGGTGTTCGCGATTGACGAAACGTTCGAACCGTTGCAACCGAGTGCCTCTGTGATTCTATCTGCTATTTGAGCTAACGTTTGCAGGTTGCCTTCAAAAGACATGGCGAGCATAGCCCTAACTTGTGGGGTTAAGCTTTCAAGAAAGATAGTTCGCAGTAGATCGTCCGAACAATTTACGTCGAGTGCGCGGAGTCTCGCTAAGAACAGGGAGGTTTTACCATCGGTGGCCACCTCGCCTCTCAAAGCAATCGCGTCCTCTCTTCGTTTGATGCTGAAAAGGTTTGTATTAATCTTTTTTTAATTGCGAGCACGCGTCAACCGGTATATTTGTGATTGAATCCTTTATATGTGGAATGATCTTTACGTCTAAGTTAGCGACTAAGTTACCTCGACCTCATTGTTCGCCCCGCTATCGTTAGCCGGTGGAGATGTTTCGTCTGAGACGAGTGTCAGATCGTCAGACGAATTGTCCGAATCGTTTTTACCCATGATGAAATTTGCGCTAATCGCGCATAAACACAAGCGCAAGGGTTATATAATTAAAATTACAATAATTGTATAAGCTGTCGTGAAAAGTTTTATCGAAAAAAAAGGTATTTTAAACTCGAGTGAATATTTTGACACGTTGTCGCGAAATATTCTAAAATGTCTAAGTTATTAGGAATGAATTATGTTGAATTAAAATTTGTCGAAAAGTGAAATTTATAACATTCCTTTTCGGAAATAACTTATCTTGTTATGCTATAAAGTTTCTGTAACGGCTTACTAACGCTGTTTAATTTTGGAGCGGCGCTGATGACCTCGGAAGATCATTGAGCTGATTTCGAGTTTTTGTTTCTGACAGAAGAAGCTAATAGCACACCTCGTCCGTTACCATCCTAGGCCACGCCTACTTCCCTACGAAAAAGGATCTAGGCAGATATTTTGCTTACGTGATATTTTCTTTACATCGCCAAAAAAGAAGAAAAGAATTGGAATCGAATTTTAATTTAAAGAAGGAAATTTTATTTCGGAATTAATGTTTGAAAATGCGTAATATTTAGCTTACGCATTATCAACGATAAAAGTTGTAGATTAAATTTGAATTCAAATGAGAAAACTTTATTTTTGAATGGTATTCAGGAGGAAAAACATTTTGTATCATGTTCGGAATTAATATTTGAAAGGCGTAATATTTAGCTTACGCATTATCAACGATAAAGCTTGCAAATTGAATTTAAGTTTAAATAAGAAAACTTTAATTTTGAATGATACTTAGAGAGAAAAACATTTCATATGACATTTGTGTCTGTTCTCACCAACGTTAGCAGTGGGAAGGTAGCTTGAGACAAGGCAAGACTGCGCGTTTCTCTCTCTCTCCGAACCTATACACTTATAGCGGTCACTTTGACCGGTGACGTCACTCGTCGTTTAGGAAAATTTCTTAAGGTTTTTTGGATAAATTTAAATCGAATCGTCCTAAATTTGTAAAACCTATGTGCTTCTTTGTTCGAATAGAATTCTATGCTAATATTAACACTTGATACAGATGGTTTAGCATCCGTTTAAATATTATTCGTTTTCATGTAAATAAATTAATATTCGGCTGACACTTCTTGCAATTTATACGATGGTTATATTTAAAAGATGAATTTGAAATTTCGTGAAAATGATTTCACAATATTCAGAGAAAGGAAAAAATTTTCTTACAATATCTTACTTCGTGTTTTTTTTCTTCATGATGTGTTGAGATGGTCCCGGAAGTACTTGGTCGCCACCTCCTTTCGATGACCTCGTTGAAAACTGCATACGGCATACTTCGTAATTTTCGTATATGAGTTCCGATGTGATTAGGTTCTTTGGTTTTGGACCAAAGCTCTTCGGAACGTTTCCTGGGCAGCGTGGATTAGTCCTCGTAACGTGGCTCGTTCAGTGAATTTACAGCGTCATGCGCCATTTTGTATGAAGGATGATCTTTTTCCTTTAGATGCTTGATGAGGATGTTCTATCTTTCGTGTTTCTCGTTTTCTGGGATCGCAGCCTTGCGTTACTCGGTCATTTGTGTGATTGGTGTGCTACAGAATTCAGTGCACACTGGCTTTTTCACCTCTTGGAGAATTTGGCGCGTGCCCTTGTAGGGGTCACCATTGTGGAGCGCGTATCTCACGCTGTTGATTGAGAACACGCACTTGGTCGATTGCTCGAACATAATTCCGTTTACTGAGTTTCACGCCAGAATGTGTAGGCAGGCAGAACAAGAACACCGAGTTTAAAATAGATATAAAGCAGTCTTTATTGTTTTACAGTCAGCCAACATGGCTGTTAGTCAAGCAGTGTGCGCGTCACGAGAAACACGCAGCGCCGGAGCGCAAGTCTAACCTCTAGTGTGGTCCGAGACCGTCTGACCGCCAAGAGCGGTAAGCGTCGTCATGACAGCACTACAATCTAGGCGGTTGTACCATTCGTCAATATAATAGGGAACTGCGCTATCTGTAACTCTGTAGCACACAGCGCACGAGTGAGTTTCACTCTTCATTCTCCCTACTCCCAGCTCCCACCTTTCTCAGCTTTCCCGCTATCATCAACGTCTCCCTACTCCTCGCTGTAGTGTGCGCTTCTCGACTCGAGCATTCCTCGACACACTTACTGTCCGGCCGACCCGTCGATCACACCTTACTTGAGAACAAGCAATGTTCTCTGAATTAAAATAAATTCAGTTTGTTTAGTTAGTGCGTGGCTACTTATTTCTCCCCTTTAACATTTAAACATGGAATTTAAATGGAGTCAGGGATCTCTTCCTCGAAATCACTTTTGGTCCTAATTTCAACATAGTGCGAAATGATATAATCTTTGAATATATCGCCTACATTCGCGTAGCATTTAGCGACATCTTTTATAATCCTATAAAATTAATCGAACTATAAAAATAGATTTCACTCTTATTGATCGCCAATAATTAATTCGGTTTATATCGTTTTCTTTTCACTTTCAATGATAGTAGTTATTTTTAATGAATTATTATGTATAATATTCAAATTTGTTTCTCATGATTCTTTAATCGTTACATTAAATTACTGAAGATACTCTTCACCAGAATGTGGTTTATTCACTGTTAGAGGAATAATAATTTAAAGTTTGTGTTAATATATAATTTTTTTAAATAATATAAAATATTATTAAATTAATAGATATATTGTGAAATCATTAAGTTTAATAATATTATGATATAAATTATGATAAAAAATATTATTCAAATATAAAATTATCATAAGCTAAATTAGAATTAAATAAATTTACTATTTTAATTTATAATTATAATAATTTAATGGTAAAAATAACTGATCAATTTTATATTAAAATAAAAAAATATCGAATTTTTATTTAAATTGTAATCAAATCAGAATTTAATTACTTTTCTATTTAATATTGGAACTATATTAATTAAAAATTTTACATAAGTCAGTTACTAAACAAAATTTTTTGAACGGTTTAGTAATAATAATATTTTTTTATATTTTCAAATTATAAATCTTGCTAATATTATGTTATACATGCTATTAATTTTTTATAATAATATTATATTTATTTTTTATACTTTAAATCTATTTACAAAGTAAAAATTAAATATAATTTGAATACATTTTCAATTGGTTCATTCAATCTTACAGGAATAATGACTTAAAGTTTATCTTGAAATCTCATTTTTTTTTTAAACAAAAAAAAATATTAAATTAATAGATATATTGCGAAATCAGTGGGTTTAATAATATTAGAATATAAATTATAATTGAAAAATTTATTAAAACATAAAGTTATTTTAAGCTACATTATAATTTAATAAATTTATTATAATAATGTTTTAATTCTGTTAGTGATTTAATGCTAAAAAAACTTATTATTTTTAGATTAAATTTAGATAATATATTTTCACTTTAACATTATCTAATCAAAATGTATTAATTATTCAATATTCGACCTAGATTAATTGTAATTTTCCTTAATTGAGTCATTAATAAAAAATGTTTTCTTTCATGTTTCAGTTAGAATAATATTTTCGTGATTTTTGTATTTGCAAATTGTAAATCCTAATACTATTATGTTGTGAATGCTCATAATTTTTTATAATAATATTATATTCATATTTCCTATTTTTAAATTATTTACAAATTTAAAATTTAATATAATTTAAATACATTTTAAATTGGTTTATACAATGTTACAGGAATAATTATTTAAATTTTATCTTAAAATCAAATTCTGTTAAATAATATAAAAGATGGTTAAATTAAAAGTTATATTGTGAAATCATCAAGTTTAATAATAATATGATATAAACTAAAATTTAATGATCAAAAATAAAATATAACAGTACATAAAGATTGGATTTAAGTTGTTTAATTTTAGGTAATATAAATATGTTATTCCCTCTAATATTATATAATTGAATATTGGACATTAGTTCCATAATAAAAGTTTCTTTTTTTCTTTTAAATACTCGTGTTACAATTATGTAATTTTGTATGGAGCTTCCGATATTGTGAAATGAGTATTTAAATTCCATTTTCTAAATTATATGTAACCATATTTTATTTTTTTTAAACTTGGTTAGGAAGGTAATTAATAAATTAGATGTAGATAAATGCAATTTCAAATTTAATGAGAATATAATGTGAAAATTATTTGAATGTTTTAATTAAAGTAATTGTGTAATGTTTTTTATTATGTGAAATTATTAATTAATTATTAACTGATTTTACCGAAACTCACATTTCCTGCAATTAGTTTAAGAGTTTATTAATAAAGAAAAATTTTAAAAATGAAAGTTCAAATTTATAAAAATGTATTAACTAAAAGTTATTTAAAGGTTCTAGTGAGAATTGTAGTTTAATGCTTCTTATTTTGTAAACTTTCTAACTGATACAAGCTGAATACTTTTTGTCGAATATTAAATTGAATAAAGATAAAAATGTAATACCTTTAATTTAAGTAACAGAAATTAATTATATACTTTCAGGTTATATAATTTAACATTGAATATTATTTGCATAATATGAATCGATTTATTTTTAAAGTACCTCTATTTCAATTAAGTCATTTTTCGGAATTATGCTGGTGTTCTGAGATTAATATTTTCATTCAATTTTCAAAATTATATGTAAAAATGTTTTAATTTTGTCCCTTAAATTAATATTAAGTCATTCAAAATGAAATGTTTATAAATGAAATTAAACATTTTTGAAAAAGATGTCGATTAAAAATTATTTCAATGTTTGAATGAAAATTATAGTAGTTTGTATGATAAATCAAGTTTATTTATGTTTAAAATATAATATTACAATTATATTAAAAAAAGTAAAGTTTGATAGAATGATTTTATGAATATAATTATTGATACTTTTTATGTTCTATACTGATCAATTAATTACTATTAGATATATACTTTTTTAACAATATTAAATTACGTAAGAATTATATTTAAACTGCTTTTAATTAAGTAACTTAATTTGATTATTCACTTTGAGGATATGTAATTGACTTTCGGCTAGAATCGCTATACTAAAAGCTTCTTTCGACTATAAAATAGCTCCATTAAAATCAGTTACGATTATATAATTTTTTTAAATGTTCGAAACTGTGTGAAATGGTTATGTGAAACCAAATTTCAAAATTATATGTTTATACACTTTAATTTTTCCTAAAATTTGTATGAAATTTGATTATTAATTTAAATTTTAAATAAACAAATTTAAAAAATATGGATAAATGTAAAGTAAAAATTAACCGAATATTTCAGTTAAAATAATTGTTTAACAATTTTTATGTTTTAAATCACTGATTAATTATTAATAGATTATATTACAAACTAAATTTTCCGGAATAATTGCAAACGATTATTAAATAATCAAATATTAAAAATAAAGGTTTGAATTGAAAACAATATAAAATTAAAATAATTCTATTGTTTCAATGAAAATAATTATTTATTAAAGTAATTAAATAATTAAGTATATAAATCGATAAACTACTTGAAGATCGTGTAATTGAATATTCACTATATTTTGTATAACAAAAGTTTATTAATGTTCAAGATACATGTATTTTAATCATATTGTTTGTTTCTATTTTTGTTATGTTATGAAATTAGTATCTGAATTCCTAATGAAAAATGATATAAACATATA
>NC_046658.1:175489838-175510288 GCF_010883055.1 Belonocnema kinseyi | reverse complement strand
TCTGGAATAGTTTGAAAGGTTATTAATAATTCAAATTATCAGAAAACAACCATGTCAAAACGATTTGAATGATTCAATACAAATAAGTATGTAATGCTTTTTATGTTATTAACAGATTAATTAATTATTGACTGCTTAATTTTTTGACGATATTAACTAACATGAACATTATATTATATTTTGCTTTGGATATTGGATATAAGTGGCACAATCGAAGCTTATTTATATTCAATCGATGCTCATTATAATTATATAATTTTTTGAAATGTTTATCACATTGGGAAATAAATATTCGAATTGAACCTTAAAAATTATATGCACATGCGTGTTAAAAAATATAGAAAGTAAACATAATTTAATTGTTTCAAAGAATACAATTGTTTGAGGGTTTTTATGTTATTAACTGTTTAATTTATTATCAGCTGATTAACTTTGTTCAAAATGTTAAATTATATAAAGTTTAAATTTAGATTGTTTTCCATTCATTAACCTAAATTGATTATAGTAGAGTCTCGTTTATCCGAGCTACTGTGGACCGGCCCCAACTTGGATAATGATGAAACTCGGATAAAAACGGAATTCTAAATAAAAAGAAAAACTTAATGTAATAAACTAAGAGTAAACTTAAATATTAAATTTTTATAACTACATGTTTTGAAAAATCTCGTAAATAGTTTATGTTAAATATTCCATAATGAATATTTATTTAAGAGCAATCCACGCAGTTCTTAACGTAGAGAGTATATAGTTTAATAACCGGATACTATCTGACTCTAAGAGAAGTCTAGAGCGGAGAAAGAGTTAGATCAGAGAAAGTCAACAGTTTCTCTCTGACCCATCTAGACTCTCCTAAGACCCTCCAGTTACTGTCGACCACCTGCTCAAACCAGAGAAGTCCCTCATAACACCTGATAAAGAATGCCCCCACATCACTACCGAGGAGGTGAAAAAAGTATTCAGAGGAATGAAGAACTATTCCGCTCCGGGATCAGATGGTATCAAGACCTTCTAGCAGAAGAATCTTCCCTCAACTCATCAGCGTTTGGCCCGTATTTTCACCTCATATTTAAAGTCGGAAGAGCCAATTCCGGAGTGGTTGGTGGAAGGTCGCACAATACTCCTACTAAAAATAGGCCACTTATCAGACCCGAAGAATTACAGGCCAATCACTTGTCTGAACAGACTGTCTAAGATATTCACAACTATACTAAATGCTAGGTTTGTTTGGGCAATTGAACCTGTGTGGCAAAGATGCAGAATCCTACCAGCATGACCTATCGATGGCTTGCATTGATTACCGGAAAACTTTTGATTAGACCTCCCATAGACTTGTTATCTGTCTTTTGTAAATCTTAATGGTTGATCTGCAAATCGTGAGGTGCATAGAAAGATTGATGCCCTTTTAGAAAACCAGATTTACAATCTCATCTGGTAAAATCGTGTGACAACTTACAAGGTCACCTTTCAGAGAGGTGTCTTTCAAGGCGACACTATGAGCCCTCTCCTCTTTTGCCTCACCTTATTGCCACTATCTCTAGCACTTCGCTATTTTGACCGGTACTTTTGCAGTAAACCTGCAGATCGAAAGTACAAGGTCACTCATGTACTTTACATGGACGATCTTGAGATCTATGTTAAAAACAAAGAGCAACTATAAATCCAGCTCTAAGGATTGTCGAACGATATACTAAGGAAATAGGAATGAATTTTGGGTTAGGCAAATGCGCCAAGCTTTATTTGAAGCGCGAAAAACCTAATGGTATCCCTGAAGAGCCTGAGCTCGTAGAGAGAAGCACTATACGAAACCTTTGCGCTCTAGAAACTTATGTATACCTGGGCATGCCACAGAGCCGCATTCAGGATGTGCCATCTATAAAAGATACTCTTCAAAGCAGATACAAACGTCTTATCCGGCATATTTGGTCTTCTAAACTGTCAGTGAGAAACAAAGTATCTGCAACGAACATGCTTGCCGTCCCGATAGTACTCTATTTATTTGAAGTGGTTCCATGGACGAAGAACGAGCTTAGATCCCTCGATATCGGGACAAAAAGGTTATGCACATTAACAAAAGCATGAATCTTAAGTCTTCTGCTCCGTGACTTTACATCTCACTCCGTGAGGACATTCCCGATGATAGCTGCAGGGCGTGCCATGCACACCACAAGTATTTAGCACACATACTATCTAGTTGTCCAACTCATGCGGGAACGACCTACATCCAAATGCACAATGCGGCACTAAGATTGCTTTAATACCATCTCTGTCACTCTTACTGCATTAAGCTTAATATCGCTCCTCTAAATGCTCCTAGGGAAATCGAGTCAATTGTTGAGACTGAGAAGTGCCGCATATACTGAAACTGTATATTCTCGACAATTGTTTTTGTTGTATCCTCGAGGCCTGACATGGTTCTTCTTGACTTCAAGAAGCGAACCATGTTCGTTATCGAATTTTCAGCACTATCTGACAAACACATCATAGCCAAGGAGAATGGAAAGAAAGAGAGGTATAGAGACCTTATAAGGGAGTTGCGACGATTATACCCGGAATATTCTCTTTCACAACTCGTCCTTATCATCAACGCTCTTGGAGATGCCAAGGTTTCACTCGTTAATAGCCTGAAAAGCATCCCTGCGTGTGAAAAATATGCTAAAACACTTTCGGGAAACATGCAGAAGGCGGTCATCCTTAGGTTGCTCCGTGTCTTCAGGGTGCTTGAAGCGATCACAGTGTTCCGAATTATTTTCACGCGCATCAGAACTGTTATGTAGCAGCGGTGTGAACCGTTTTGTTACAGTCCTAGCAACTGTTTAGGGTTTATGCATCAGCTGATCGTAAAAATGTAAACCAATTGATGTCGTTTTGTGCCTGCTCATCTATTTATGGTAAGTGATCCACTTATTATCATAGTTTCAATAAAAAACAATATATCAATAATCTTTAAGCGATGGAAGTGGTCATTAATGAATTTTATGTTGATTTTTTTAAGTTGAAAAATATTTAAATGGTGGTACTCCAGAAGGTGCCAAAGAGCATTTTGACGAAAATAGGTTTATTGACCCACAAATTATTTAAAATCTAATTACACATCGCCGTAAAAGCATTTGTTCTAACTCGCGTTTTTTAGCATAGTAATAAAAATTAGGTATGCCGCAGGGTGTAAAGGAGCATGCCGTAGTAAACCTCTATATTGTGTTCTTTATATTTTTGTGATATTTTACAAGTGATTCATTTCTTCTTCAGCGTTTCTTGATAATTTAAATAAAAAATTAATTGTTTTGAACAAAATACAAGTATACCTGTGCCATCCTAACCTAAAACTTGAAAACTTGACATTTTTTTTAAATATGTTTTTTTTTATGTCACTAGTTTGGCTTTTATTCGCCAACAAAATCTATTCCAAATAGTGTGAAAAATATATAATCACATTTGCTCACTGTCAAGAGGGAAAAAGCAAAAAAACAATGTTTCACAACGTGACACCATCACACGAAAATTCATTTTCTCCGAACTAAATAACTTTTTTAGAGAAAAAAGGTTTAATTCTGATATAGAATCCTCATATCTCGAAAGCATGTTTTTATTTTTGTAAAAGATAATAATTATACTTTTAATTGATTGATTTTTAAAACAAATTGATTTTTAAAACCTGTGAAATTCAAAAGTCAGCATTTTCAGTCGAATTTTTTAGAACTGCTTTTTACATCAAACTTTTTCTATTTCTATTCGCAAACTCAATATTTTAGGAGCATTTATTTATTTTCAAGATAAAAATTTAATTTTTTACCTTAACTCTCATCCGAGCTTGCTCCAACTTTAGGTTAGTTTCAATTTCTGATTGTCAACTTCCACATCAATTTCCTCTAAACTGGCTAACTTTTTCTGACTAAACGTTTTTGCCCTCAATTCAGTAATTTTCTCAGCTCGGGAGTACACGTTTTTTTTATCCTGAAATGGTGATTTCGATTTTAGAGAATATTGTTTAACTCATCTGCAAAGTAGCCAGAATGTCCCTTAGTACCTTTTGCACACGAGGCTTTAAATGATCAAATTAATGATTTCAATATTTAAATCATTATTTCTTGTTTTTAAATCCACCCTTATACTTAATTAAATTTCAAAAAATAATTAAACGCGGCGATTCACTGTTCAGAGCCAAACGATTGCCAGGACTGCGAACAAAACGGTTTACATCGCTGCGACATAACAGTGCTGATGCGCGTGGAAATATTCGAAACACTATGAGATCGCAGTGCAGTGTCTCCGGAACGTGGGATTTTTCGGCCTACACCACTCTCCCATCTGGGAGCGACAAATTCAAAGTTCAAACGTAGGGTGCCGGAGAGTCGGCTCTGTTAAATGCTACGAAGCCCAGCCTCGTGTCAAGCCGAAAATGCACGAGCAGAAACCCGAGCTCTCCCGACCTCACGAATGACGATCCAGCTGCTCCTCAAATTTATTCAGGTTTTGAAATCCCGAGTTACCTTAGAACCATTAGGCTTATTGCGAAGAGGCAAATAAAATTGACTTTATGTATATAGATATAGGAGACAAAACTTCTGGGTCTAAAATGTTTCAAATTTAGTGCTGTATACCTTAGTCATATTTTTTTCAACGAAAGAAATTAATTTTCAACTAAAATTATAATGTTTCAACGAAAAATTTGAAAATATAAATTTGTAGTTGAAAAATAATTATTAACCCCAAAAAATTAAAGTTTCAACAAAATATTTAAATTGACAAGCAAAAAATTAAATTTACAACCAACAATTTTTCAGCAAAATAGTTTAATTTCCCAAAAAATAGATGAACTTTTAACCATTTTATACCAAAATAAAAGAAGTTCTAACAAAAAATGCATTTTCATCCAAAGAAATGATTTCTTGATTAAAATAAACAAATTTTTAAACAAGAAGAATAATTTTCTACCAAAAAAGAAGAATTTTCGACTGAGAAAGGTTAATTTCCTACAAAAAAAATTCAACGAAAAATGATACAATTGAATTTTTAGTATAAGAAAATGTTTTTTCAACAATAAAAAAATCGAAGTTTCAACAAAACAGTTAAATTATCAACAAAATAGTTATTTTAAAAAAATTTAATTTTAAAATAGTTTCATTTTCGATGGAAAAAATGAATTTTCAACTGGAAATTGTTTTTAAAAATGCACACATTCGAATTAGCAACAGAATAGTCACTCAGAAAATAAATATAGAGGACAGTACCCAAATATGAGATACCAACTCTGTTTGGCGTGATTGTCGGAATTCTATGTACTGAATTTAAAAGAATATAAGTCATTTTAAAGGACATTTAGTTTGCCATAAGAAGCTCAAATAAAAAATTTTATTAAAAATTTTTTTTATGTTGAAAATACAGAAAATGTAAAAAAGTGCTTTTTCCAAACTCGTCAAACTATTCTCATAATATGAGATACCGCATTAATCTTATATTATGAGAACCACAACGTGCAACTATACAATTAATATGCCTGACCTGTACAATGAAAAACTTTAACACTATCGATATTCTCCTACTTAGTCATCCAATCCCCATCACTCCAGACAAACTTTACTGCTAAATACATACTTAATGAATAATAAATAGGGTTTAAAGAATTCCCTTCCAAGAACTCGACCACCATCGATTTCACAAAAAGTTCGCCTATATGAAGGTCTTAAAACGCTACGACTTATTTCTAAGAATGATCCTAGCCGAATATTAACGTGTTTGCTATACTGGAATATTCCAACAGACAAAAACAAAAACGTTTAAAATTTTTAATTTTTGATAAAAAAAAGTTTTAAAATATATGACATTTTAGATTTTTAAAATATTCAAATATTTTTTCCGTTTACTACTTTTTTATTAAACGCATTCATTTGAAAATTTATTATCGAAATAAAACTATTTTTTATTGTTTAGCAATTATTAACTGTTCATTAAACTTAGAAATCTAAATTAAATATTAAAAACTAAAAAGTTTGAAAAAAATGGATAAAAATAGAAAGCATTGAACCGTTATACTTTTGAAAATTTATTTATTCATTTTATAATTCAGATGATTGGAAATGTAAGTATAGCGTAGATTCATATTTTTAACAAGAAAGTTTCGAACTGTTCTACTCATAAAGTTTGAAAAATTAAAATTTTGCAGCATAGGGGCATCGATTAAAAATTGCTCAATTAAAAGGTGTTAAAAGGTTCTCTGTCAATGAACTTTGAAATTTTCAATATTACATTATTTTAAGGGATTTTAAGCTAGACGCATTTAATATTGAGAAATAGAATTTTTTAAACACTTATTGAATTAGAAGTTAGATTAGCTTCATTTTAAATAGTTTAAACATTCTAAAAAGCTATAAAATTGTATTTCAAAGTCTTGAGAAATCTAGAGGTCGTTTTAAATTTGCATAAATTTAAAATTATTTTTGAAATCTTTTGAGAAATTCTAATTATCTGCTAAAATTGATTAAGTTTTCTTCCGAACATTTTTAGGAAATCCAGCAAATTTAAAAAAAATCTTCTTGAAATTTTGATGCATAAATAACGTTTGAACATGTATTATTTTTAGACTTTGCAAATTTCAAACAAAAAATTGATAAGGTTTTCAAGAGTTGTGTAAGATTACAAAAGAACAAAAATATTTTGTTAAGATTTCTAGGGAAATTGAAAATGATTGTTAATTTTAAAACATTATTTTATGAGAATATTTAAGAAGATTTTGAAAGATTTGAAAAATTGTCAAAAAAGAATTTGGCAGATTTTAAGGAAATTTTGTTTAAATTCGCATGATAAATGTGAATCTTTCCAAGACTTGTAAATATCTTTTAAAATTACTTAAATGTTTTCTACAAATATTTCAGAAAACTAGTTTGAAATTGTTTTCTTCCAAATATTAAATTTCAATTTACTTCTCTTAAAGGAACATTCAAATATTGCTAAATATTTAACAATTATTCTTTTTCTTACATGAAGAATTTAAAATCAAATGGTTTAAGAATTGAATATTTGAAACAGAAATAATATTTTACGTTTAATAAAAGCGTTTATTAACGAATATATTATGAAGTTATTTTGAAGTTAAAATTATTATGTAAAGTTTTAATCAGACTTTATTTTTTATGGACTAAGGCTTTATATTCAAATTGTTTAATTTTCAACGTTATAATCTGCAAACTCTTAAATGTGGAACTACTTTGAAATCGCTATGTCAAATCCATTGTATATATTGAAAAATAAAGTGAAAATCATATTTTATATAATTATTTTATTTTAGTTAGGCTGATAAGTATGCAAAAAAATTTTTCCAGATAATTAAGGGATGTCTTATTCGTATCCCCGAATGAAATTAAGGAAAATTTTTCATATTTGCCAATTATTATTGATAGAGTTTCAGAATAAGATGCCTAAAAGATAAGTTCATATTGAAAAAGTAATAACAGATAATAAGGCTAGGAAGTAGTGATTGGAACTTTAAGCGGGTACTCAGATATTAAGGTGACCGAAATATTTTGAAAAATACCCGCATATTTTTATAATAGGGTAATCGACTATTACTGAGACACCCTAAATCGTTTTTAGGTAATCATAATTAATATTAATAGTTTAACTGACTAAATAATTAAATTCTATGGTAAGCTGAATAAACAGTTTATTTGCTAAAATACAAGTTTAAATGCAAAGGTGGTTTAAATAAAAATATACACTTTCTTTTATAGATTTTCTAACGTCATGAGAATCAAAAGAAATCTTGAAGCTGATATTCAGATGACCATATTGCTTATTAAATAAAGTTTTGCAAATAAAAAAATAAGAGACTTACAGTAATCTGCATTATTATGAGAGATAGTCAACATACATAATTGTAGATATAATGTCACAAGCCGTGAAAAGAAAAATCAACACTATCGCTCAAGTTAACTCTTAAAGTAACAGAAGATACTTTAAGGCATTTCAGACTAGATAAAAAATAATTTTTTCTTTTCAGTTTAATATAATTTTTTTTCAAAAGATCTACTCTCTTTTCGTTCCACTGGGCATTAATCAGCTGTCTTGATACAGAGTGTATTTCTGAAAAAAGATACTTCTTTCGATCTCTATAATAGCTTAACGGAAAAGCAACCGACCGAAATTGAATTTTCTGTGATACGATTCCCAGTGGAGCAAAGTGAGCAGATCTTTTTTCAGAAAAAAATGTTATTTTAAAATAATAGATATTCTAAAGTTAGAAACAAAAATTCTATTCTATTGAAATTTGATCCGATTTTTGGCTATCACTTTTTGACTTTTTGTTTTAATGCAGCGAAGTGTGCTTTATCTAGTAATAATTCAAACTTAAATTCTAAATGATCAAATTATGAATATCACTTATTGAATTGCATCTTAGCGTATTTCAAAGTAGTTAATTAAAATAGAAGTAGGTATAGCCTCAACGGAATTTTAGACTATGTGGACAAATATTTTTTTTTTAATTTCTAAATAAATTTTTCTGCCTGAAAAAAAAAGATCTGATCTCTTCGCTTCACTGCGAATCGAACCACAGAATTTTCGATTTTTGGTCAGTGCTTTTCCCTTGATCTATTAGAGAGATCGAAAGAAAACTTTTTTTTAGAAATACACGCTCTCTCAGGCCAGGTATTAAATTAATAATACAAGTCATTCAAAGGAATCTGTATTATCATCAGAGATTTAGCACAGATATTTACACCCACGCTACGTCTAATTAGCCTATATAAAGCGCTACCTCATGCCGAGGAGCCAGTTCTAAGTTTGTATCAATATATGCTAATAAAGCGCTTGAAGTCAGAGATTGACTTCAAGTTCACACAAAAAAAGTCAGTTTCACAATTTACCGCATGAAATTTTGGCGATCCTGCCAGGATCAGCTTTTCGACTTCTCCGATTTTATGAAATCATTACAGAGATTTCACATAAAACTGATCCGCAGCGACACCTGGAAAGAGGAAAAAGGAATTTTACGAAATTTACTAGACGCTAGAGCTCCGGTATTATTCTACGGATAATACCGTTAACCAGAAGCAGTAAGAAGAAATGAGTAACACTGGAAGTAACAAATTCCATACTAACTTTGTAAAAGCGAATCACTGTAAGTTTTGACTTAGCACATAAGTAGGTACAAATCGTAAAAGCTAATCTTGAAGAGTGTAAGTCCTCCTTGCTGTCTGCGCAAGGAGACGAATGGGAAACTGAAAATAAATAGTTTAACATTCGGCGAGGCAGAATTTCAAGATTAAGGTAAGGTATACTCCTGGTGCTCCAGAGCACTGCTTTTCCTCAATAAAAAATAGAAAATTACTTTGGAATCAGATAAATTGTTTTAGACGATATCCTTGCATTCCACTGTACTAAAGGACTTAAAGTCCAACGGAAGCACATTCCCAGACGCATATTAGATAACAAAAGCGAGATAAGCTTTTACGCTGGCATACGCGACGTATAGAGATAAAGCCAGTGCAGCGTACGGCACAGACGATACTGACACCACTTCTGACTCATTATCGCGCGACTTGTTATCTTTATTCCACATAGCAATGACCTCCCCCAACAAAACTCCATCTCAGTCGAGAGCAACATCGCCGACTTACATAGCATCTGATTCTTTTTTAAACCTGGATCCCATCCAGCAATTACGATTGGAAATGCGAGAATTAAAACTCGAGAATAGCAGAATGAAGAAAGAACTTAGCACACTTAACGAAGAGAATCACAGCAGGAGAAGAGACATTAAGCAAGTAGCAAGAAACTCAGCCCTCATCACGGACGATTCAGATTCCCAAAATTTTAAAAATAACATTTCTGGAATAGGAATAAAACAACAACCCTTACGACCTTATAATTTTCTTGCGCCAGAAAACAGACAGAAACCCGCACCCACGAATCCACAACTACTAAGGAGTATGGCAACAGAACGGCCCAATGGGCTGCCAATTGGAACAGCTCCTGCAATCACTTCCTTCTCGCCAGCGAATGATATAATTAGAACAATAAAAATACTGAATGGAACTAATTATGCCGGTATTCACGAGTGGATAAAAAGCGTAAAAAGAGCCCGTTTACGCTGTGATAACCCAGACTTACTGCCTGATTTTGTGGGAGCTGAAAAAATTAAAGACTGCCGAACAAGCTATACGGCATGCACCAATAGGGAGTTTTGGAGAATTATACTTAGCTTTGGAAACAAACCTAGATGTACAAAGCTCGATTGAACTGTGTCGAGCTAAATTGGACACAATTGGACAGGGTGCAAACATCTTACAAACTTTAAGTCAATTGTTCAGAGCCGCTTATAACGAATTAGTATACGCGGTACAGGCAGAGTATCCATCTGGGACGGAAAGGAAAATGGCTCTAAAAATAGAAGAAAACAGCGCGATTAAAAGATTTGTATTGAATTTAAGGGATGATATATCATCACAACTTAGACCCATGAGATCCCAGACCCTGACTAAAGCACTCGAGGAAGAGCTAGAAGCAGAGGCTTGGCAAAGAGAAAAAAATAAAGATAGGATACTAAGGAAAGGCCAACTGCCTTGACAAAGCCAAGTGCCTAGACAGCCACTGAAATTTCAACCTCGACCTACAGTATTTAGGCTTTTGGCTAACACAACACCGAATCAGCTCAAGATACCCAACTCGAACCTCCCGCTAGCCGAAAGATCTAAAATGAGTTGCCATAAGTGCGGCCAAATCAGACATTTCGCCTCCCAATGTTATAGTAAACAGCAGCGTTTTCACCTAAGCTCAGAACAAAATTGACCCCCACAAATCAAGACAATTCAGGAAAATCAAGAAGAATATTTAGAAATTACCTAGTTATTGACAAATACAAAGTACTACTACAATTTGAAGGTGATTACATATCCGGAAACACAACTAAAATTTTCAAAATAACGATGGAAGCTGAAAAGGACCAAACAGTATGGATTGAAGGACAAAGGGAGGTCCCCGGTGGTATATACACTATTTCTAATGAAGAACTAATCGTACAATACCATAATTATGAAAAAACTCCAGCAAAAATCCCTCAAACAATTCCATTTGAAAGAATAGCATCTATAAAAACACGGGTCGTAGTTTCAGAACAAAAAGGGGATGATAGTATTAATAATTCTACCCATCATCATTACATGGAACGCATTAGGAAACTGCAAGATAAATTGAACTTAAACCACATAGAACCAGAAATCAAAGAACAATTGAAGAAAATCTTACTACAATACGTAGACGTATTCACGTTAGAAGGAGACCCCTTACCGTGCACCGATTTCACGGAACATGAGATCATCCTTAACACAGGAAAAATAATAAACTTAAGATCTCACAAAATTCCAGAAGCCCATAAGGAACTCGCGCTAGAGCACACACACGAATTACTCCAGAAAGGAATTATAAGAAACTCCCAATCACCATTTAATTCACCAATATGAATTGTAACCAAAAAAAGGAGGAAAGCTTAGAATGGTAATAGACTACCGACAGATAAATAAGGATACGGATCAAGACGCTTACCCCTTACCGGTCATAGACGATATATTGGACCAACTCGGATCAGCAAAGTTTTTCTCAGCATTCGACATGAGTGCAGGGTTCCACCAAATACCGATGCAAGAAGAATAAAAAAAATACGCGGCCTTCCCAATGAGTCAAGGTTACTTTGAGTGTAATAGGCTACCGTTTGGTTTAAAGAACAGTCCAGCAACTTTCCAAAGAATGATAGACAATGGATTTAGAGGTCTGATAGGAAAAGTTTGTTTTGTACACATCAACGACATCGTAGTATTGGTAAAACGTTCAAAGAGCGCAACGATAACCTAGTAAAAGTATTAGACAGAGTAAAACAACTAGGCTTAAAATTATAACCATCAAAGCTTGGATATTTAAGACCAGAATTAGAATACCTGGGCCATCTCATCACAGCAGAAGGAGTAAAATCGAACCCCGTAAAAATCCAAGCTATCAAAGAATTTAAACAACTAAAAACACCCAAACATGTTCAATCATTCCTCGGACTAGCAGGGTATTATAGTAAATTTATAAAGAACTTCTTCGCGATAGCCAGACCATTGACGAAACTAACACAAAAAGAGACAATATTTGACTAGACACCCAGTTGCGAAGAAGCATTTGAAACATTAAAAAATGCCCTGACAAAGGAACCCGTACTGAAATTTCCGAATTTCAAAGAAAAATTCACATTGACCACGGATGCATCAAACCAAGGCCTCGGCGCAGTGCTCTCCCAAAATGGACACCCCTGCCTATTTATAAGTAGAACCTTGAACAAGGGAGAAGAAAATTATAGCACCTCAGAGAAAGAACTCCTCACAATAGTGTGGGCCATGAAAAGACTTCGACAGTACCTGTTAGGAAAGGAATTTACGATTCGAACATATCACAAGGCACTCATCTGGCTACATAATGTTAAAGATCCTAGCTCAAGATTGCTCAGATGGAGGCTGCGTCTCAAAGAGTACATACATGAAATCGAATATGTAAAAGGAAAAGAAAATAAAGGGGCTGACTGCCTCTCAAGATTATTCCCTCTACAGGGTAGCGATCTCATACAACAAGCATTGGAAGGAATAGACATAACTCCCACCTCTGACAAAAATGAACATCTCGACATGGAAATCTTGGGTACCCCCAATTAAAGGTCCCACAATCACTAAAGAAGAAATACTAAGAGACAGAGTAATAATCAAAAAACAAGATCAACCACAAAAACCCTGACAACCTCAACGAACAAGAGGAAACCATCGAACGAGAAAACCCAAGAAACTCCCACAAGGATGACTTATACGATGAGTTCATGGCTTGGCGACTGAACCCAACGCAAGGAAAGGTCAAAACGCAACCTAACGCGGTAGGATAACTCTGGAAAACCATAAATAAAGAAGCCACGCCAAAGTTTAACGAAGAAGACTGGTTGAGAAAACTGGGTTGGCTCATTGACGAGACAATAAACAAAAAACTCACATTGAACAGATTAATTTTCAGGGACCCACTTTTCACACCAATATAAAAATAAATAATACAAGAAATGGTAGAATATTTATCCAACCTCTATCCAAACTATAGATTTCACATGTGCTTTTATAACACCCGTGAATTAACAATGGAGGAGAAGACGAACATCACTAAAGAAGCACATGCCGAACACTTCGAAAAGAGAAATATAATAGATAAAGCCCGAAAAATAAGACAGTGGGTAGGAATGGACGACGATATCAAGAAATTCGTGAAAACATGTCCCATTTGCCAGCTACGAAAAACGACCAGAATCTGAAACCAGGCCGAAGCTATAATACCAGATATCCCAATAGTACCCAATCACAAAATTGGCATAGACATATATGGCCCGTTACCTGAAACAACGAAAGGAAATAAGTACATAATGAGCCTACAAAATCGATTAACCCGTTATACCGCATTGATACCAATGGCGAACGAAACCACTAGCTCAATAATGGAAGGATTACTTAAGCACTACATCTACATCTTCGGAGCACCCAAAACAATACTTACAGACCAAGGCCACACCATCGCTACGGCAGAACTAGCTTGTAACAAACAATGCACACCAAAATATGAAATCCAATTGTTTAGGAGCCGCTACAATAGACTAATTAGCAAAAAGAGTATCCTACAAAGATTAGTAGGTAAACAACGTCAAAAAAGAGGATGAGCTAATTTTGTGGGAGACATATCTAAAACTTTATTTGGAACATTAAACGAATCATACATGAAACAAATTAACAATGAATTTGACACAATTTGTAAGGATAACAAAAATGTAGCTAGCATCCTCTAAAATCACACAAAAATACTTAAATTAATCCTAGAATCATCGTCAACTGACCATAAATGGATAACTGCCTAGGAGAATGCCGAAAGACGTTTGTAAAAAATATCAGTTACGGTTTAAACACTGTAACGAAGGATAGTTTCGTCAACTCCAAATTACTACTAGCAACAATATTATTGGACGAAACAAGCGAGGACATCGAAACAGCAATCAACGCCATAAATGACGGAAAGCACGGGATAGTAGATACCCAAATCTTAACACCAAAAATGCGGAAAGAAACAAGTAAAGAATTTGAGACAAGCCAACATATACGTTACCATTTCGACAATAAAGAAGAAAATTACCAGCATATTATAGACATCAGCACCCTCTCCGTAGCAATCATTCAAGGTCTTTTAACATATATATTGGAGATACCATTAATTGAGAAAGAAGAAGGTTCCTTGCAAACAATACTTCCTATCCTGGTCCAAGTAAATAAAGTCCACATATCAATCATCCCCGACCACGACATGATCATTAAATACCGATAATCTTACGTACCAACCGACAGACAGACTATCGACAAAAACGAACAGATAGATATATACAAAATATGCAAGAGAAACCAGCCTAATGTAAAGTCTATTTAAAAGATACTCGGAGAATAAATGTAACCAATCACCTTACCTGTTACACAGAGAAACTTTCAACCTATAATAAATGTTTATATTATAGTACCCTCAAAACCATTAGAATTAGACACAAGCTGCGAAGATTCAATAAGAACTGAGAAAATTACCGAACCACAAATAATTACAGGATTTGGATGCAAATTGTATAACAGCTATGAAATTCCAGAATTTGAAAAACCATACGAAACTCATTCGATGCAATGGCTAAATGTAACATATGACATAAAATTTGAATAGAAAGACATGGACAATTCAGAACAAAGATTAGTGCAACTTCCTAAACAAATATCACACGAAGAACTTAAGTAAGCCAAAATTAGCCTAGACGATAACGAAAGTATTTTAGAAACTATCGCTTCTCACAGAAGACTTAAAAACTGGAAGGAAACCAGTTTGGAATGGTGACAATATTTAGGTTACGCCGCTTGAGCACTAACAACTCTCTACACTCTGCGTAAATTAGGAATCCTTGAATGCATAAAGGGATGTTTTGCGAAAGCCATGTTTTGCGAACTGAAAAAAATAGGTTAGTGTGGTCGCGAACGTGGAGTGAACCTTGTTTGAGTTTGGAGCGCACGGTCATATTGCTTTCCTTTTCACACGACAGACAAGTAGCCAATCACGCGAATTGTTAAAACAAAAATAGGAGTTATTTCAAAACGACTATCTGGTTAGATAACTGGGACCTCCAAATACATGGTGGAACGCGCGACAGGATAATCGGCACTTAACCATGGCATTACATTTAACCCGCTGTCAGTTAACCAATGATTTAACTGAGGTTAGTGGAACCGGCCCCTAATATTTTTAATTAAAATTTTTTTCTGAAAAAGATCTGCTCTCTTCGCTCAACTAGGAATCGAACCTAAGAACTTTTCATCGCCGATCCCCTATTTTTCCGTTTAGCTATTAAAGAAATCAAACAAGAATCTTGTTTCAGAAGTGCACGCTATCTAAAGCCAGATGGTTCAACTCCCAGTGGAGCGAAGAGAGAAAATTTTTTACAGAAAAAAAATTTATTTACAAACTTGAAAAAAAAATTTTTTATCTAGCCTGAAATGACATTAGGTATGTATTATCTATTATTTGAACGATTAACTTGATCGAAAATGCTGATTTATATTTTCACGGCTCAGAGCAACAGCTTAATTATTTTAATAATTCAGTTCACATGTTATTCTTGTGTTAAAATTTAATTTTTTACACTGAAACCTTGAGCATAAAATGCAATTTTCAGTTGAAAAGTGTTTTTTTTCAGTTGAATGTTAGTCTTTTTGGTACAAATTTTTCCTTCTTGTTTGAAAATTGATATTTTCGGTAAAAAATTATGTTTTTGTCAAAAATTTTTTTTTTCAGGTGAAAATTAAACTATTCCATTCCTGGTTAAAAAATCTTTTTCAGTTAACACATTAAACTACCTGGTTAAAATTTTTCGTTAAATTGGTAATTTTTAAATTATTTTATTGATTGAAAATGTTAAGGTGGTATTCATGGTTGAAACTTCACGTATTTTATAGATAATTCGTTTTTTGCAAATTAATTTGTTTTAAATTTCGTCTTTTTTTAGACAACTATTTGCTTGAAAATTACTTTCCTTGATTAAAAATTCATTGTTTTTTGGTTGAAATAGAATTTTGTTTTAGTTGAAATTTCGCCTTTTTGGTAAAAAATTATTTGTTTGAAAATTCTTCTTTCCATTTGAAAATTAATTTTTTTGCTTTTTTATTAATCTTTTTTTACTGAAAGTGTATTAATTCTATTCTTTGTTAAAAATTTATACTTTTTAATTCAAATTTAAGTATGTATATGATTATAAATCCATGGTATTGGTACAATATTATTCTTGTTGATTGTGTATTCATTTCTTTGTTTGAAATTATCATCTGGAGTAAATTCGATTGTTTTCTTTTGTTCAAAATTAAATCATCCAATTTAAAATTTAACTGTTCACTTTTTTTTAAATTATATTTTTCATTTGAAAAGTGACTATTTCCGTCGAAAATTAATTTTTTTTAAGTTGAAAATGTAACTATTAAGTTTTTGGTTAAATACTTTTTTTTGTAGTTTCAATATTAATTTTTATGCTAAAAATTGGACATTTTTATTGATTTTTTGTTACAATTTATTATCTTTCAGCATTTTCGGCCTTATACGAGGCTGGTCTTTGCAGCAGCAAAGGGGGGGGGGGATCATCTCCCTTCATTCTTGTGTCGTTTTACCTCTCGCTAATTCTTAGGTCGTTTTTGCTCTCGCTTGTTTTTACTTCTCTTTTCCGCACGTTTTTTTTATTTCGCTGTTGCTCTGAGCGTGTTATTTATGATACGCGTAATTTATGATACGCGTCATTTAAAAGAATCTGCATTATCCTCAGAAGTAGTTACGATCAATCAATCTAGATATCATTTTACAATCCGTGAAAATAGAAATCAGCATTTTCGATCAAGTGAACCCTTCAAATAACAGATGATATTATACCTAATGTCATTTCAGGCAAGATGAAATTTTTTTTTAAATTTTTAAATAAATTTTATTCTGTAAAAAATTTACTCTCTTCACTCCACTGAGAACTGAACCATCTGGCTTTAGATAGCGTGTACTTCTGAGACATTATTCTTCTTTCGATTTCTTTCATAGCTAAACGAAAAAACAGCGGATCGGCCATGAAAAGTTCTTAGGTTAAATTCTTAGTTCAGCGAAGAGAGCAGATCTTTTTTCAGAAAAAAATTTTAATTTAAAATTCTAGGGGCCGATTCCACCAACCTCAGTTAAATCAATGGTTAACTGACAGCGGGTTGAATTTAATGCCATAGTTAAGTGTCGATTATCCTGTCGCGCATTCCACCATGTTTTTGGAGGTCTCGGTTATATAACCAGATAGTCGTTTCGAAATAACTCCTATTTTACTTTTAAAAATTCGCGTGAGTGGCTACTGGTCAGTCGTGTGAAAAGCAAAGCAATAATGCCGTGCGCGCCAAATTCAAACAAGATTCACTCCACGTTCGTGACCACATTAAACTAAAAAAAGTGAAATTTTATGTGTTTTTTGTTCGTGTTATACTTCAGTTTTATTCGTGTTATCTGTGATAAGATGGAAGAAAATAAAGTGAGGTGGCCTAATTTTCTTCCTAATGCTCCTTCTATTTGATTCAGCAGATCATTTACACAAGCTTTTTTGAGCGAAATCTCGTTTGCAGCCCCATGTCATTTTTCTGGAGGGTTCAGGAAAATATTTCTCATGAGAGTTGACGGTGGCCGTGTGATGGCGCCAGCTATGCAGTTGGCCTAGCAGTCAAATATTGCACGGCGAAAGTGTTAAAAAAAATGTTTTTCAAATGAAAATAATTTTCTAATAGTTTTAAGTAAAAGATAATAATCTCTAAGATTTTTCAATGAACACAATGTGCTTCCTTGTTTAATAATATCATATGTTATTTCAAGTTCAAAAAATGAACCTTGTTAAAATGATTAATAAAATGGAGGAAAATATGCTAATGTTAATTGTAACTAATTTTGGAAAAGAACTCGAGGTGAACTTTGATAAAAATATTTCGGGTTTTCTTTATTTGACAATAACAATTATGAGTTTAATGTGTTTTTTTCTTTGTGAGTAAAAGTTGCAATTCTTATTTAATTCTAATGCTGTATCGTTTATTTTATTCCTTAGAAGATTTTCTGCAAATCTCATTGGCAGTTTTTTTAAAATTATTTATAAAAACCCATTGTTTACAAAAATAAAGATTTTATAATCCCTAAATAAAATTTTTCATCTAGAAACATATCGATGAAATTTGCGGAGAAAATTGTAAAATATTTATTTTAAAAGTTCACCTCAAGTTCTTTAAAAAAAAACCAGTTATATTTAACAATAAAATATTTTCCTTGATTTTATAAATCATTTTTAACAACGTTTATGTTTTAGCTTGAAATAACTTTAGTTCATGTTCAATTTAAAAACAAGTATAATTTAAATTCCTTTTTCCTCTTAAATCTCAGGCATTTTTCTTAAGCTTGAAATTTTTTTAAACTACCATTTTTTTTAATTCTGCAATATAAAAATAAATTGTCCTAAAATCTGCCAGAAAATAACTTTAAGTTTTCCTAATAATCTAGAGAATATTGTTTGACTTTCTAAAAACCTTTCCAAATTCATAAAAACCTTCTCTTTTACAAAATTTTAAAAAATTTGCATTTTCCTCGAAATTTTTATCATTATCAAATTAAACATTTTAAAAAAATGTTTTTAATATATCTGAACGTTCTAAATGTCTTTGAAAATTTTCTAATTTTTCTTAAAATATTTCTTGAAACCTTCCTACGTATTCTCTAACCTCTAACCTTCCTAGGTATTCCTAGTATTCTCTTAAAACCGGCCCTAGATATTCTAAACAGAGAAATAAAAATTCGGTTCTATTATAATTTTATAAAATTCTTTGTAGATCGTGATATTTGCGTCTGTTGTTTCCTCGTTTCTGTATTTGATTGTCTACACTTTTAATCAACTAAAACGACGGATATGTTAGAAAAATATAATTTCTAAGAAATCTGTATTATCATTAGAGATAGTTGCTATGAATCAGTATAGATATCTTTTTTACCACCGTCAAAATAGAAATCAACCCATCGATCAAGGTATCTCCTGAAATAACAGGAACTACTTAACTTCATTTCTGACTAGATGGAAAATATACATTTTTTAAATTATTTTAAAAATAAATTTTTCTAAAAAAAGATCTTCTCACTTCGTTCAATTGGAAATTGAACAACAGAACTTCCAATTGCCAGTCGGTTGCTTTTTCATTAAGCTAATAGAGAGATTTAAAGAATATTAAAAAAAAAAACACGCTCTTTTAGGGCAGGTATTAAATTAAAGATACGAGTATTTTAAAGTAATCTGTATTATCATCAGAGACAGTTACTACCAATCAGTGTAATAACATTCCACTGTCCGTGAAAAAAGAGATCTACACTATCGATCAAGTTAACTCGTTACATAACAGAAAATATATACTTAACGTCATTTCAGATTAAATGAGAAATAATTTAATTTTTAATTTTTAAATACAATTTTTTTCTAAAAAAGATATAATCTCTTCACTCGACTCAGATGTAAACTATCTGGCTTTAGATAGCCTGTATTTCTGAAGAAATATTCTGCTTTCGATCTCTCTAATAGCTTAACGGAAAAGCACCCGACCGGCAACCCAGTGGGCACAAAATTTGGCGACGTCTTTACGATATCGTTACGACATCTTTACGACATCTTTACGATATCCTATGTCCATGTTGTTAAGGTGTCTTTACGATATCGTAAATAAGTCGTATGGTCTGACGATGTCTTTACGATATCGCAAAGACACCGAAACGACATTGACATAGGATGTCGTAAAGACGTCGTAAAGGTGTCGTAACGATGTCGTAAAGACGTCGCCAAATTTTGTGCTAACTGGGAATTTAAAGTTCTGTGCTTGTATACCCAGTGGAGCAAAGAGATGTAGTATTTTTCGGAAAAAATTTTATATTAAAATAACAGATATTCTAAAAGTTAAATATAAAAATTCTATTCCATTGAAATTTTATGAAATTCTTTGAAATTTGCTGGTAAAGTGTCTTAGTTTTTTAAAAAGTAATTAATGAAAGTAAGACATAAGTAGGTATATCCACTTTTTTGGTACAAAGAATAAGAAAAATAATGCTAATATAGGAACGAGTTCTTTGTAACGTTTAATGTTTTGATAGTGAATAAAAACATGATAAATAAATATTTTATTTTAACAATTTGGAAAAAAGTCTCTCGAAATAGAAATTTCGATCTATACGATTCAGAAGGAGAATCGCTGCAAATAGAAAACACTCGTCTCATTTTTAACCTCGAATAACTTGTCAACCTCAAGTTATAGTGAAATTGCAAAAACTAGTTCCGTTATCTATGATAATGAATTACT
>NC_046658.1:175469431-175489738 GCF_010883055.1 Belonocnema kinseyi | reverse complement strand
ATATACACGCATATTCCTGCATTGGCCGCAAGAAAGTTTACGTTGGGTTACTTTACTCGTTAGTCGAATCTGAACTTTTCCTTCTCTACTATTTTTCAGTCTCAACCTTCAAAACTTTGTCCAACTACTCGGCGCAGATTCACTGCAAAACTTAATTGAGGGATTCAAGATGGATGGTTAAAAGTTATTTTTTCAGATTCAAAATAAACTTAGGACAATTTTTTAAAGGATGGTCACTAGGGCGCACAGTGGGAGGAAATGCACTTTTTCCGTTCCAAAATCTCCAGATTTTTTAATTTCGGTCCAAATTCTAATTTAAAAAAAAATTAAAGTTCATTAAATTCTGAAGAGCTTGACGCTCTGAATTTTTCTCTCTTCTACTTGTTTATTAATAATTTTTTCACTCAAAGTATGGAAAAACTGAAATTTTTTACGTAAAAAGTTTTTACGCTTTAATAACTGATTAGATAAACTTTATATTGTCTTAAGTGAATGTTTAGCGACTAAAAGAATACAAATAATTTGCTCATTAGTCCACTTATTTGTTATAAACAAATTTTATGAACAAATTAGCAAATAATCTTATTATCGGTAAGTAAAATTTTCTGTTTACTAAAAGTGCTTCATATTAATGTTGGAATGTTATATAATTACAAGAATAATTTAAATGTTTATAATAACAATTGTTATAAATAATTCTCATGGAAAAATATTAAAATTTCGGATTTTTTCAAATTATAATTTTCTTCAATCTCCAGAACGACCTCAGGTAATTCTTAAAATAACAAAAATTAATAATATTCGATAAAATTCAACAATTTAAATTTTCATAAGCAAATTAGATAAACAAATTCAAAATTTTATCCCTTTCGCATAGAAATTTTTGTTGTTTTTGCATTGGAAATGTTTTAAGCAATTACATGAATGACTGATAGTCATAATAATATCAGCAAAGTTAACAATAATAATTTTTATAAATAATTCCCGTGATAGAATATTCAAATTTAAGGTTTTATCAAATTTTTATTTTCTTTAATCGCTAGAATGGCTACTGATATTCCTGAAAAATGTATCTTTTATAATATTTAGTAAAATATAACAACTAAAATATTTATAAACTTTTCTAAAGTTTCATAAAAAAAATTTCCTTCGGTCTCCGCATCGTAGATATAGTGTTAGTACTGTCCATTTTATAGGTATAAGTTATTGAGAATTTTAATAAAAACATTTTTAATTGAAAAATTTTTAAACTTCGATTTTATAAACTTGAAAATTAAGAGTTCCATCTTTATTATTTTAATTTGCTGCTCATTTTTCAATAATTAAAATGGAGAAATTAGCCTTGGAGTTCGCATTTTGTAATTTAATTGACCGTGAAAGATTTTTGCGAATCGGGAAAAACCAGAAAATGAACGGAAATTTTTTTTCGATCAGAACAGCCACCCTGAATATGGATTAAATGTATTCGAGCTTATTTATTTCATATCTTCGTCGACAGTTTATTTTGTTTTTTCAAATAAAATTTTTTTTATTTCACAATATTAATCATATCACTGGCATGCCAGAATTTCTTTGTCAACAATTATCATTCGTGAATACATTTCTTTCCTTAAAACTGAGTCTTGTGTAATGTAAATACATCAGAAGAACATATTCGACGTGTATTATCTAAAAGATAACGAATAAATATATGCACAATATAGGCTTATAAAGTAGTGAACTTTTTATTAGTGAAATGCTTACTCAAACTCTTTATTAAATAATTTATCAGTTTTCCTTCAAATGTGAAAATATGAGGATTGTTTGTTATGTGTTTATATCGTTAACGGTTTTACTCAATTTTATTGGTAAATATAATAATTTATTATATGATTACAGCGACAGCTTGTTTCTCTACGTGTAAAAATACTCTCCTGATTTTTTATATACTCAAAAAATGATATAGAGGCTGCGAGCATTAAATTTATATTAAATTTTGCAATTATTCTGAAATTATATGCGACTTACTAATAAATAATTTGTTAACACATAGTAAAAAGACTTATGGATAATAAAACACAGCAATGCTAATTGTTTAACGTTAATATCTTCAATAATAAAACTCCTGAAAAAGTTATTGATGAACATTATTTCTTCTTCTAATTGGTCGAAATTAAGAATATTAATATTTTAAAGAAAATTGAAATTGTTGCAAGAGGAGCAATATTTTCCTTTAGATCAGATAAATAAAAAATGTGTTATCCTTAAATTTAAGAAAAATGAATTGAAAATTTGGGAAGCCTAGAAAAGCTTATGAAAAATATAAATAAAAAAGACAAAAATTTACGGCTAATTTTTATCACAATAATTTTGTTTATAATCAAGAACATTTAATTTAAAACAACCTGAAGCCAATAATTATTAATCGATTTGGATTTTTTTGTATCCAAAAAAATTATATAATTAATTTTTAATACACTTTTGCATCAACAAATAAAGTGAGTAAAATGGAAATTTGTACAAATCTATTTTTTAATCTTTATCATACAATGAAAATAAACTTTGGATCAATCGAAATAAGTGTAGTAGCATCTTATATACAAAATACTGTACAATTAATGTTACAATTAATTTTTTTCAGTTTTAAAGAAATTGTATAAACAGATATTCAGCTTTGAACAGTGCATATGTTGATACAGTTTGTTTGAAGCAATAAAAAGTATTTGAAAGATCGTTTTTCTTCCCAACACAATTCTGCGAAGTTAATTCAGGGTCCTTTTATTGAAAACAGAATATATTTCTGTAAAGGAGTGGCCGAATACCGCATTTCTTTAATTTGACCTTGAAATGACTTTGAAGGTCAAATTCAAGGTCAAATTGCAATGGGATACAATTATGCTCTTCTACTTGTCTGTTTTCAAGAAATCATATATTTTATTAATGTATCCAGCAGTATATAATTTGCTTTTTCAATTAGACGCTTTTGAAGATCTGAAAAAATTAAGAGAGTATTTTTTCACATAGAAACAATCTACCATGATACACCCGACAAAAATAAAATCAATCTTTCTGTGAATAAACCTAGTAATTAATAATTTATATTAAGAGATTCTTCACAGCTTTGCCTAAAACGTAAAAGATTAGACGTACGACGTCATGTGTTTTCATGGACTTTGTAACTAAATTTTATTTCTTGAGGCTGAATCTTATCGAATGAAAATATCTGCGAAGGACAAGAATGGCGTTTGTGATCTAACAGATAACAGGTATAATTAGATTGCTATTAAAAAAAAACTGGAACTTGAGATGAACTTCAAGATCATCGTCAAGGTCAAATTAAAGGTGACCAATGAAATTGTAGATATTTATTTAAAAATTTATGTATTTCGTGAAGAACTCAATCTTTTGAAAATAAGCCATTATTTAATACATAATTGTATAATGATTTGAAACATAAATTAAAATAAAATTAAGCAAAAAATCCATGTGTACCTTTATAGAAAAATTGTAATCTAAATATTTATATTTTTACAATTAGTGTTTTTGTTTGTTTACGCCTGAGTGCTTGCCTGAGTGACAGCCGCTGACCCCGCGGCCCCCGTGCAACTGTTTTTATACTCACCTCCGGTTTTAATATTTTTGAAATCAAAATCAAAATAATAATTAAAATTCCAAGAAGGTTGTGACAAACCTGTGTTAAAATTCTCAACTTCACAATCTCTTTTGTGTTCAGAAATTCTGGTTTTCAATCTCCGGCCAAAATCACCTGTATAAGCTTTATTGCAACATTTACAGATAATCAAATAAATAAAACCAGATCAATTTTCTGTTCTTCTTCTTCAACAAATAAATATTTAAAGTATTTGTGTTTTTAAAATAAACGTTAAGAACAAAATTTTTTAAAGTTAATTCCTTAACGATTCAGATAAACCCTGAATGTAAGGTAAGGTAGCATTTAAATTAAATCTATTGTAAGTATCAATCGATTGGTATTTGTTTTGTTTTTTATTACTGTTATTTTAAATCTCATGAATGCATTTTGTAATTATGTCGTTTACTGACTTAAACGGATAGTCATTATGTACTAAAGTTGTTTTTAATTAATTAAAATTTTCTTTTCTGAATTTTAAATGACTTAATTTAATACATTTGTCTACTAAACATTTCATTGAACAAATTTTGTGACTGAAGAAATTATGAGAATTATAGTTTAAGTATCTACTAGACCAAGAAGGTTTTTTGTAACAATTTGTTAATAAGTTACCATTTTGAGTTTTTATAATTTGCAAATCAGGATATTTTATAACATAATTAATCTTGCATGTATGGTTAAAATTTATACAATCTTTGATACTATAAAATGCATTTAAGAAAACTTCAATCTGGTCAGTAGAAACTACAGCTAAAATGTCATCGATATAACGTCTGTACAAAACACGTGTGAACTCTAATAATTGTGAAGCTTTTTTTTAATATCTTGTAAGCCTAAACCTGAAACAAATGGGGGGCAAGGGTGAACCCATAGGACAACCCGAAATTTGTTTATAACATTTGTTTCTAAAGGAGAACACAGAGCCAATAAAAATCGTTCTCTTAAGAATTAGAAATTAATTTTCTACTATTTTTGTTAAATTATGATTTAAATTATATCTTTGTGCAATGCAATCTAAAGCAAGATCAAGTAGGATGCTGTTAAACATGGACACAAAATCTAAAAAAAACTATTAAATGAGGTTTTGTTACATTAATATTTTTTTAACAATCTTAAAAAGTTCCCAACTATTTTTGACAAACGAACTAGCCTGAATATAAACTGCCTTCAGAATATTTCAAACATACTTCGATACATTGTAAGTGAAAGAACCGACAGTATAAACAATTAGTCTCCAATTTAAATTAGGCTTGTGAACTTCAGAGAGAGCATAAGCTTTTGCTATGACACATTGTTTTGTCAAAGTTAATTACGAACACTGTCTGCAGATAATTCTAAACTGTCAATTTCTGTTCGTTCTTCCTAACTAATTAGTCTCAATTTGAAAATCACACAAAACAACACTAAAACTGGTACTGGTGAACGAAATCACTGACACTCTTCACATGTTAATGCGTTTTTATTGATGACACAATAATCCAGATAAAAGTGGGTAAGTTGAAGGAACAGTGATAAACTAAACAGTTTACGGAAATGTTGCTTTCGAATTAGGCACAGTTACTCACAAAATAGTCAGCAAATCTGGAAACTTCTCAAGATCAGCGTGATTCCATGTTTAGGAATACTCAAAGAGTAAAGCTCCTCAAAAGAACTCAAATTAGCGGGATTTCTCAAGAAAAGAACAAGAGTCCTCAAAAAAAAAAACTTCTGAAGGATTCACAAGGTTGCCTTGTAGGCTGAGCGGGGTATCTAAAGCCAGACAAGGGAGAGAAATTGCCGAACATTGTGAAGGCGGGTGAACTCGTCCAGAAGCATTAAGTTAGAAGCGGGTATGAGTCTCGACCAAGAATTTAACCATAAAAAAAAGAATGTTTATTAGACTCGACTTGTAGAAAAGCTTTGAGAAGTAACCAGAAACTCAAGACAACTCTTTGAAAATGGTAAACGCTTTTGTTTTCGCTCGTAAGAAACTCAGAATCAATCGATGTCTTCGATTCACGTTAAAACATAGATTTTTCTTTGAAATGATTTCTAGCCGTCGTTGAACTGATTGAATCACATATTCTGAACAATGGCCGGCATAGTGATCCAAAGAAAAAATTCCGCATTTGCTGGAAGTACTCGTAGCTTGATCTCCAGAAACTACATGGGCCTTAACTGATGGTTGATTAGATTGAAATCCCGGTCTTCGTGATTTCTCTACTGCTTGAAGTGTCAACAACCTTGTCTAACTGATTCGGAATCCAAACTGATTCGGAATCCCATTTTCCGCCGAAATGAGGACCTGCTGGTGGATTAAATAGCCATTCAGTTCCGCGATTGGCCAGGAGAGATGCGAGTTTCCCAAGCTCGTTTGAGGACGAAGAAAACAAAGCTCAGAGTTCTGCGTCTGCTCCCTTTAGATTGGTCCCGCAATGTATGCTTACAAGTGCGAGCCGCCCGTCCTTTCCAAGTTTTGAGATTCGCAGGTCACGCGTAGTCTATTCCAGAATGAAGGAATGGACGGGAAGGTGTGACTCGATGTACAGGCAGTTGTCTCATTAACTGCTAAGCTCGTTTCTGGCGAAATCTTGTGCATCTAACGCATTTCCAGATGTAGAAACTAACTGGACCTCGTCCGGCAAGAATCCAGAATTCTTTTCTAATAAATGTCAAAATATCATGAGTTTTTCCGTGGAGAGTACGGAAATGAGAATTCCGGATGATTAATTGTGTAAATATAGAGTTTCTCGGTAAAATAAGCGGATGCTTAGTATTCCACGGAATAACTGATGCTTGTAGTCTTCATCCTAGTCGTAGAAGTCATTGGATGTCGATAAAAGGTGTAAGGCGAGAAAGACGATAAGCTCTTGGTAATGAATCACCTTTTTCTAGCAACTTTTATTCACCACCGAAGGAATTCAGTACAGTCACGTGGAGCCAGTGATGTTTTGCTTGTTTTAATTCCTGAGTTGTAAGTGGAGCGTTTGAAAGTGGTTCCGCTTTCTTCTTGAGGCGGAGGATAAGTCGCTTGCAGAGAGCCGTGATACGTAGGAGTCGAGTCAAACTCGAATACTTATCGAAAAGATTCCAGTAGGTGCTGGCAGTACTCACAGTAACTGAGGTAGATTAAACAGGACGCTTCTCAAGATTGGTATCAACAGAAGGAGCTTCGAACCTCTTCGGCCATGATGAAGAGGGTTCCTGCAGTAAGTCTGGAGCGGTCCACCAGATGTGATGTTAAGACAATTGACTTGGAGTCAAACCTCTAGTAAAACAGTCAGCAGGATTTTCATTGCCCGGTATATAATGCCATTTTGCTGTGGGAACTGCTTCTTGAATGAAGCATACTCGTTTGTGAACAAACTCCTTCAATCGCGAAGTATGATTGCTGATCCAAGTATAGACGCTGGCTGAGTCAGTGCAAAGATGTACTGGTGCTTTGTCAAGGTTCAAGAATTGCACGATATGATGAACTAGCTTCGTGAGGAGCACAACTGCAGACAACTCAAGTCGAGTAATAGTCAGCCTTTTAAGTGGTGCTACCTTCGTCTTAGAACAAATGAGTGAAGTATGAACTTTCTCATCCTGGTCAATGGACCTAAGATATACAACAGCAGCCAGAGCTTGTTGAGATGCATCAGAAAAGCCATGAATCTCGATGGAATTCTGTGATGTTATTCCAAGCCATCGAGAGAATGATAATGTAGGAAGCTCTTGAATTTGCTGCAGAAAATACGTCCATTTGTCGTACAACTGAGCTGGTAAAGAGTCATCCCATTCTAGGTTTTTTGACCAAAGCTCTTGGATGAGGATTTTGGCGTTGATTAAAATCGATGATAGAAATCCGAGGGGATCGAAGAGTCGAGTAATTGTAGAAGGTACGGTTCGTTCAGTTGTTTCCTTGAGTAGTGAGATTGACCAGATGAAATGAAATGAATCAGTAGTTGGATTCCAACTCATTCCAAGAGCGTGGATATAGCATCTTGATCAATGAGTACAGATTCCGAAAAGACTTGCTTATGAGCATGTATATCTTGAAGAGCGTCTGGATCGTTTCTTATCCATTTCTGCAAAGGAAAATCGCCCGCCGAACAGAGGCCGATTGTCTGCTGAACAATCTCCTGGGCTTGCTTGATTGAATCAGCTCCTACGAAGATGTCATCCACATATCTGCCTTTACTTAATGGGGCGATAGCTGAAGGAAACTTAGAACCTTCATCCTCGATGAGTTGTTGCATGGTACGAAGGGCAAGAAAAGGAGCACAGACTAATCTATATGTGACTGTAGTCAGCTGATATGTGAGAATTTCAGCAGGTTGGTTACTCCAAAGAATTTTTTCGACATCCGATGTGAAGACATAACGGAACTGACGAAACCAGAGTAACACGTTGATATACCCAGTCTGAAACTTAGCTCCTGTATGTAAGATCTCATTGAGTCTGTGATTTTAAAATGGTCTTTGCACTCTTTATCTTACATTGACAGAATTGTCCTTGATGTAGGTGGTGTCTCTTCTAGTTTCCAAAATTTCTGAAGCACCTCGCTGTGTTCTTCGTCGATAGATAAGTGACAGCTTTGAACTTCAGATGAAGATAAACAGATTTCTGATCGGTCAAAAAGTACCCATCCGGAAATTGCGGCTTGTGCGTTTGGAGCATTAGCTGCGCCTTTACGACGACCTACTTCGATGACTTGACCATAAAAGTCAGCTTCAATGATGACGTCTACATGACCAGGTGATTGAAAATCAGGGTCTGCAAATTGAAGCCTTTCAAATGCGACCAATTGACGTTGCTGGTATCGATAAATGAAAACGATGCTGTAAGTTGTCGAAGAACTTGACCAGTGATGATGCATTCCGATGAGGACTTGAAATGAGATGTCAGCTTGACTGTAACAGAGCCTCTCGTTTGTCCTGTGTTCACAGCACCAACTCCCTTCACCTTTAATGATGATTGTTGTCTAGACAAGTGAAGACATTGAGCCAATTTCTCAGTGATGAGGGATATTTGTGAATCTGAATCGAGAAGTGCTCGAACTTTCATCCGCTCTCGCCTGCTCGAAATCACGATCAGCTGAACGGTAGCTAGAAGAATCCGATGTGGCGATGAGATCTGATTTACGGCTGCACATTTAACTTGGACGTTTGAATCTGAAGTTGAAAATTAATGCTCGTCGATTGAGCTACTTTTATGAATGGAAGAATGATGCTCCTTCCCGCATTTATTGCAGCGCCTTGTAGAACGACATGCGGACACTCAATGTCATCCAAGACAGTTAAAACATAGATTTTTCTTTGGAATGATTTCTAGCCTTCGTTGAACTGATTGATTCAGATATTCTGAACAATGACCGGCACAGTGATCCAAAGAACAAATTCCGCATGTGCTGGAAGTACTCGTAGCTTGATTTCCAGAAACTATATGGGCGTTAACTGACGGCTGATTAGATTGAAATCCCAGTCTTCGTGATTTCTCTACTATTTGAAGTGTCAACAACTTTGTCTAACTAATTCGGAATCCAAACGCTGGACACCTATGAAAACAAGAACATCATCCCATGTGTGGATTGGTCGGCCAGGGGTTTCCAAAGTGCGGTAAATTTGAGTTATGATTGTGTATAGGCTCTCCAGCTTAGTTGCTGATTTTTTTGTCATTCTTTTTATATTCAATAAAGAATGCAAGGCTGTCTTAACTAATAAATGTTTATTCTCGTAGAAGGAAACGAAATAATCCCAGGCCTTCCGAAAGTTATCAGTAGTCAGTACCGTGTTCTTCAAAAGATGAGCCGCAGTGCCCTTTAGACTTTGCTTCAGATAATGCAACTTCTAAATAGGTGATAAATTGGTGTTTGAAATCACCATTGAATCAAAAAGATCCTTGAATAGAAGCCATTCGGACGGCGATCCATCAAAAGTTGGTAGATTCAGCTAGGGAAGGAGCGGATCATACCCTAACATTACTGAGAAGCCAGAAGCTTGTGATACTGACTGTACCGACGGCGACCTGATTCTGTTTTCACGGATACGTTCCAATAGAGCGCTCATCTTTTCGAGTGCTTCGAGATAGTCTTCCTGCGTTGTTTTGAACATGTTTTCTTCGAAGTACGCATTTTTTTTAGCAAACCCTGCTTCTCCCGTGAATCAAGCTGTCTCACAGCAATAATGATGGCGTCATGATTCACTGAGAACTTCACCCAAGCTTCCTTGAGAGCACTCCTGCGGGTTTCAACTCGGTGTGACGAAATGCTCGAAGTCCCAACATTCATTAGTTTCCCCACTACACTCGCGATAAAATCCATATCAGACGTTTGCGCGTCGATGTGATTTTCGATGTGGCGCACTTTCATTTTAAATTCGATCACCAAATCCGGCTCAAAGGACCAAAAAAGATTAATCTCAATTTGAAAATCACAGAAAACACACTAACACTGGTACTGGTGAACGAAATCACTGACAATATTCACATGTTAATCCGTTGTTATTGAGGACACAATAATTCAAATAAAAGTAGGTAAGTTGAAGGAACAGTGACAAACTAAACAGTTTACAGAAATTTTGGTTTTAAATTAGGCACAGTTATCCACAGAATAGTTAGCACATCGGGAAACTTTTCAAGCCCAGCGTGATTCCATGTTTAGGAATACTTAAAGAGTAAAAGTCCTCAAAAGAACTCAAATTAGCAGGACTTCTGAAGAAAAGAGCAAGAATCGAGAGCAAGATACGAGTGCTCGACAGATACAAGCGTCCTGACGCCAAAGGAGCAAGATTAATTTTTTCTTCTCTCCCCCTGCCCTATTTTAGATAGAGGGGCGAGTAAGTGCGCACTGCCTTTTATTCGACGTGCCCCAGATCTGAAACGAGACAGAGCTGCCAGATCGTGGATGAAATTTAACCCCACCATACCTACCGTTTGGGAGCCGCAAAACGGAAGGTGCATGATTTCCACTGCGAGTTCGTGTGTAAGCCGAAAATGCACGATTCGACTTCTTTTTTCTGCTGTACGATGATTGCCGATCTGAAAGCTTCGGAAGACTTCGGTGGTCTACTATTTATGTCTCGATCTCCATTTGAAAGAAATGGAAGTAATTGGCGAATTTAATGTTTCGCGTAATTCTCCATTTCATGCATGAGTCGATTTTGAGGTTATGTTTTTCAGGTGTTTATAGTATGAATATTATTATACATATTATAATTATCAAATATAACATTAATTTTAACTAATAGTTGACTAATAGTTGATTAAAAAAAAAATGGTTAAATTTGTTTTAAACAAAATATTAAAATTTTTAAACAAAAAGTTATATTTGTATCCAAAAGGCTGAATTGTATACGGAAAAAGGCATTTTTAATCAAACACATGAACTTTGCACAACAAAAAAAACTACATTTTTAACGAAGCAGTTCCACTTTCGACCAGAAAAATTAAAAAAAATATAGTTAAAATTCTTTGAAATTGCTTTAAATTATTGAAAATAATTGTAAATTTCTTGAATGTTTTATAACATACAAAAATATTTAAATCCTTAAAAATCTCTTGAAATTTTTCAAACTCTCGAAAATTCCTTGCAATTTAAAAAATACCCTTAAATATTTAAATCCTTTAAGATCTCATATTAAATTATTGAAATCAATGGAAAATTCCTTGGAATTTAGTAAAATATCCTAAGATGTATCAAATCTTTTAAAATCTCATATTAAATTACTGTAATCAATTAAAAATTCCTTGGAACATTTTTAAATACTCTCAAATATTTCGAAATCTTTACAATATTTTGAAAAATCTTGACATCTTTTAAAGATTTTTAATGTACTTTGGAGTTTTTTAAAACAACCTTGCTATAATTATTAAAATTCTTTGAAATACCTTTATATTATAAAAATGAATTAAAGATTCAGTGAAATCTTTTTAAACATCCTCAAATATTTAAAGTCCTTATAAATATTTTGAAAACTCTTGAAAATTGCTTGCAATCTATTAAAGTATCATAAAATATATCAAATCTTTCAAAATCTCATATTAAATTACAGTAATCAATTGGAAATTCCTAGGGAAATTTTAAAACACTCTCAATTATTGCAATACCTTCAAAATATTTTGAGATAGCTTGACCTTTTTTAGGGATTTTTAAACTACTTCTTTAAAATTCTTTGAAAGTCCTTAAAATTAGAAAAATAGGATGAAAATTCCTTGACATCTTTTAAAACATCCTCAAATATTTAAAATGCTTAAAAATTTGTAGAAATCTCTTGAAATTCTTAAAGCTCTTGAAAATTCGTTGAAATTTTAAAAATACCCTGAAATATATCAAATTCTTTAAAATCTTATATTTAATTACTGTAATCAATTAAAAATTCTTTGGAACCTTTTTAAATACTCTCAAGTATTTCAAAACCTTCAATATATTTTTAAACACCTAGACTCCTTTTAAAGATTTCCAAAGTACCCAGTGAGCACACGCGTTAAATAACATCTTTAAAACGGCTTAAAAATGTCCTAAGTCAGTCCATATAACTTTCACATAAACATACAATGTTACAGAAGCTTTAAAGATGTATTTCGAACATAAAGCATTTTTAGAACATTTTTTGGTCTGACTAAAGACAGTTTTTGAAACGTTCAAATGACGCCTTTTGACTTGAACGTGCCTTCTGGGTACTTTGGAACTTAAAAAAAACTCTGCTAAAATTGTTAAAATTCTTTGAAATTCCTTGAAATTATAAAAATAAATTGAAAATTACTTGACATCTTTCAAAATATTTACAAATATTTAAAAATTTTTTAAATTTCTTGAAAATTTTTAAAGCTCTTGAAATTTCCTTGAAAATTTGAAAATTTACTGAAATATTCAAAATCCTTCTAAATATCATATTGAGTTACTGTAATTAATAAAAATTTCTTGGAATCTTTAAAATTTTCTCAAATTTCTGAAAATCTTTCAAAATCTTTTGAAATGCCTAGGACTTTTGTTTAGAATTTCTAAATTACTTTGAAATTAAAAAAAAATAAGCTTTCTAAACATTTTTTAATTCTGTGAAATTCCTGTATATTATGAAAATAAATGGAAAATTCCTTGATATCTCTTAAAACATCCCGAAATATTTAACATTCCTAAAAATCTTTTGAAATCTCTTGAAATTTTGTACAGCTTCAGATTGAAATTTAAAAAAGAAAACAGTTTCAAAACGTTGAATAATGAAATATTTGTAGATTATAGTTTTGAAGAAGTAAGTACGTATGTGTGTTTTTCAATTGGACCCTCTATAAGTGAAATTATTTCAGACTGAAGTTTAGAAAACAGAAAAATTTTAATACATTAAAAATTTAACTTTTTGTAGATTAGTTGAACTATTAAATTAAAGTTTTAATAGAAATTACTCGAATCAAAATTTAACTATTTCTAAAACGATTTTTGTCTATAATTATAAAATTATACACACACACACACACACACACACACACACACACACATATATATATATATATATATATATATATTATTTTAGGGTATTTTTAAATTTTCAAGGAATTTGCACGAGATTTCGAAAGATTTTAAAGGATTTGATATATTTTAGGATATTTTAATAGATATAAAGGAATTTTTAAATGATTTTAATAATTTAGTATGAGCTTTTACCGGATTTGAAATATTTCATTTTTTTAAATTTCAAGATAATTTCAAGAGTTCAAAAAATTTCAAGAGCTTTTAAAAGATTTGTAAGGATTTTAAATATTTGAAGAAGTTTTAAAAGACGCCAAGGAATTTTCAACTGAATACAGTAATTCAATATGAGATTTTAAAGGATTTGATATATTTTAATATATTTCAATAGATTTCAAGGAATTTTCAATTGATTACAATTATTTAAAATGAGATTTTAAAGGTTTTAAAATATTTTAGGGTATTTTTACATATGCAATAAATTTTCAAGAGCTTTAAAAAATTTCAAGAGATTTTAAAGGAATTAAACTTTTTTAGGATATTTTAAAACATTTCAAGGAATTTTCAATTAATTTCAACAATTTATGTGAAAACTAATTGTTTGAGTTGAAAGTTTCACTATTTCTGTTTAAAGTTAGTCAACTATTAATTGAAATTAATGTTATATTTGATCATTATAATATTAACATTAATAATATGTAGAGTGGGACGATGGTCGTGGGGGCTAAAGCGTAGGCCTTGGACCCACTCCTTCGGCTTGCGGGTTCGATTCCCGCCTCGCACTCTGGAAGAGTCTCGGTGGCCCATGCAGCGAACACTAGCCTAGCAAGGGAGTTGTTCATCTCCGGAGAGTCGTGGGAACTGTACCTCTAGAGAAAAAGGTTTTCTCTAAGTACTTAAGGCTGTTGCTCTTGGTGGTTCGGAACCCACCTTATACTGTAGGTCCCCCTTCCACCACCAAGTAAGTGTGTGGAGGGTGTGTAAATGAATAGAGAAGGTGTAAGAAAAATGTAAACCCTTAGGGGACACATTAGAAGCTTCCATTCCATTAATAATATGTATAATAGTAATAATATTTATACTACACACACCTAAAGCATAACCTCAAAATCGACTCATGCATGAAATGAAGAATCACGCGAAACACAAGTCGGATCGTGCATTTTCGGCTTACACATGAACTCGCAGTGGTATTCATGCACCTTCTGGTTTGCGGCTCTCAAACGGTAGGTATGGTGGGGGTAAATTTCATCCACGATCTGGCAGCTTTGAAACGCGATGTAGTCCAATACTATGATAGGGCTATGTCCGTGTGAATATAGTTGGAAACGAATACATGACTGGGTTGCGCGCGCATCCCATTTCTCCTCTTCTGAATTTGAAAACTCGAAGGTGCATGATTGCCGATCGGAAAACTTCGGCGGTTCTATTTTATCTATATTCTCTATCCGCTTTGAAATAAGGTCAAGAGATTGGGATTTTAATATTTCCTGGTTTCGATGCTAGCGTTTTTCATGATTTGAATACTTCGCGCATTTTAAAAATACAAATACATATGCAATAGCCGAACATTAATACCGTGATTAATATTTTTTTGTATATTATATTGTGTCCATTGTATTGTATACTTTATATTTTGTGTATATTACTGTACATAATGAAAATTAATTATATGGTATAATTAAGTATGTGATATTATAATTATATATAGAAGAGAATAGAATTTATTTCCTTCATTGTATACTTTTACAAGTTTTTACAAAGTTCTTCTGCTCTCTTAAATTTTCCAATAAAACGAAGCTCTCTATATCACTATTTTCTTCGATATTATAATTATATTAATGTTAATATTAATTAGCTTAAATGATCGTGCTGAAGTTTTGAAGCGTTTGATTTCTCTACTGAACCAAAAATTTGTTCGGTTAAATAGATAAATTTAACTTCAAACGCTTAAAAATCTAATACAATCATTTACAGCTAATTAATATTAATGCTAATATTAATATCTATTGAGATGATATTATTATAATTATAATATCATATATGGTTAATCATATGTTACATTAATTCTATTAGAAGTTACCCTGATTATACTTATTTTTTCAAATTTGCATGTGCTAACTCATAATTTTAATTATTTTGTAGAATTCCTTGTCTCAGATCTGAATGATAATTTTTCAGAAAAATCTCTCATCCATATAATATATAGCTTCCGGTTTAGAAGGTCCAAGAAATAGAAAACACGAGTTTGAATTTGAAAAAACTTGGCGACTTTTCGGACAAAATATAGTCCTTTATCAAGCCTATTGAAAAACACAAAACTTTATTGTAAAACGCAAATTTTTAAAAAATTAAGGTATAAATGAAACGATTAATATATAAACATTCAGAGCCAACATTTTTAATTATCAGCGTGGTATAAAGTTAGAAGAAAAAGTTTAAAACATAAAAAAATTAAAAATTAAACGGTTATACCTAAACAAAGTTTGGTGAGAATACGTATAAGAGTGACGTAAAATGTAGCAAATTTTGTAGGTTATCTTTAGTAAGCTGGAGAGGGCACATCATATTTCTAGGTGTGGAGGGATAATACCACATTTTCTACAACTAATGAGAGAAATTCTCTGGTTTTTTAAATTCGCTAATCTGGATAATAATTGAGAAAAATTTCTTGATAATAAAAATAAATGAAGTACAAAGTGGAATCTTATCCACTGGAAGAAACCTACATCTTGTTGGTTCCGGTTCAAAACCTTCTAAACCGGAAACTATATATTATATCAACCAAAGGTCGAAGCAGAAGAAACAATGGATCTCTAATTCAATTCAGAACACCTTTTAATTTTACAATTTTTTTATCAAATTATGTTAAATACGAAATTACCAATTTAAAATTTTTATGACATTAACATTTTAGAGATTTCTGGTTAAAAAATATAAATTAAGTTATTATTTTCAAGGTTAAAAATGACATAACTTCAAGCGAATTTCAGTTCGGAACAATAAAAATTGAACGATTAAGCCCATTTTTTAAATAAAACCTTTTAAAAATAAAAGTTAAATTATTTGTATTTCAACTTGTTCCAGATAAATATTTTTGCATTGTTATTTATAGATAAAAATTTGAGTTTACGAATAGAAAATGTTAGAAATTAACTTACTATCAAAATAATTGAATTTTTAATTAAAAAAGAAGAGAAAAACAAATTTCTGACAATATAGTTACATTTTCATCCAGAAAGATGATTTTTTTAACTGAAATTAACAATCTTTAACCAAAAACTGATTTTTTTACAAATAAGTTTAAATTTTAGCCAAGCAGTTGAAATTTTAACTAAAAAATAAAACAGTTACAAATTATAAGTACTAACTAGCACAAAATGTTGTATTAAAACTTTTTGAAATTGCTAGCAACTTTAAATCTTAAAAATCGAAGTCCCACGTAGTCCTGAAAAAATATAATATAACCAAATTCTAGGAAGCTGTAGGTTGTAATAATTTAATTCCAAATGATTCTCATAAACAAATTTTATAATTTCGAAATTTCTTTATTTTTTTTAAAATGCGGGTCAAGATATAAATAAGACTATTATAATATAACATAATTATAACATTATCATTAATAATGTATGTATATATTTATGTATATAATAGAATTAATATTTATATCATTTATATTTTATACTTGCAATAACGTAACCACAAACTATGCGCATATAATGAGGCGCGCGAAGTATTCAAATCGTGAAAATCGCCAGCATCAAAACCTGGAAATATTAAAATTCCAATCTCTTTATTTTATTTCAAAGCGGATAGAGAATAGAGATATAAATAGAACCGCCGAAGTTTTCCGACCGGCAATCGTGCAACTTCGAGTTTTCAAAGAGGAGAAATCGGTTGCGCGCGCAATCCAGGCATGTCTATCGTCTCCTACTATATTCACACGGACATAGCCCTGTCGTAGTATTGGACCACATCTCGTTTCAGATCTGGGATCACTGATTCAAACTAGCCGTTCTCGGTTGCAGTTTGCCGGTCCGGCTGGAATATCGGCCAATCAACGCGTACTCGGTCCCTGTTCCGGTTCGGTTCGAACATTTAGGTTCGGTTCGAACATTTAGGTTCGATTCCAATTTCAACCGTGCCTTTCGCAACCGTAGCGAATGAGAGCGCTCGTTAAAGCCACGAGGTTTGACAGTTGTTTTTCGAGCTTGCTGCTCGTCACTTACGTCACTTTAATATATGAATCGCGCATGCGTGAGCTACACCGGCAACCGAGAACCGGCGAACCTCAACCGAAAACGGCTAGTCTGAATAGGCCTTAAGAGCCCCTTTCACGACCGCATCTTTGGAGTACCCGATTCCCGAACATCTCCTATCTTTGGAGTTTGAGTGTATATGACATAATGTAATCTATTGTTTCTTGTTGCAGAATGGAGTTTAGAGTTTGAATGCTTACCTAATGGCGCCCCTATTCCTGGTGTACCTCGTTGCAGACCTTCTTATTCTGCTGAAAGACATTCTCCAGAAAGGATGCTTCCTCTTGCCAGACCATCTTTTACCAGATCTCTACCAGCCGAGCCTCCTCTTCGTGATAGGTCCAGGTCTCCTCGTGCCAAGCAACATGTTCCTCTCTTGTTTGGATGTACACCTGAACAACTTAAAACTCTTCGATTTATTCCCCACAGGAATCCAAAGTGTTTATTCGAACTTCGAAAATATACTTTTCCTCTTAACACACCAATTCGATTGAAAGGACGTAATATGTTTCTTAAGCCCATGCCCACTGACGAGCAATATGTATTATCAACGTCCAATGGTGACATCTTTGCAATATTGAAAAAATTAGACACTCAATATGTTTTTCGTGCAATATATAAACCTATTACAGAGTCAACTGTTACTGTACGCGGAAAAAGGGCAAAACTAAACATGTACAACGGCTCGGTTCAAGAATTGAACTCAGAAGAAATTAGGGATTGTCCAGCAGGCAGCCGTATTTCAATAAAAAGGAGTTTTAAGATGGTACATGTGTGAGTCAGAAAGCAGAGTTCGCGATTTGGGTGGGATTTTATGCACTCCCACGTTTATAGATTTAGAGCTTATTTAAATATTAATAACTACATTTCTATGTTAAATAGTCTCAAGCTAAAAATTGGGTTTATTCAATGTTTCAAGTTGCTAAATAAAAATTTATTGAAATGATATAATGTTGAAACTATACAAATTTGTTTATACATTCCTATTTTTAGAGCACTAATAATGATAGCCTAGCGTATTTTGGTGCTTTTAAACAAGAAATCTTTAAACTGTTCAGTTTATAATCGTTTAGGATATGAAATTTTGCAGGCCGACGGCATTTAATTAAAAAAAATTTTTGATTTATAAGTATCGAAAGCTTCTATATTATAGATTTTAATTATTGACTGTTTGAATAAAAAAATTCCTAGATTCAAAATTTTTAAATTAAGAATATCTCTTCTTTGGGCTTGCCAGCTTGCATCATTATTTTATTTCAGTTGCCCTAAGAAATGTATACACACAATTTTTCATAGATAATAAAAGAGTATAAACTTTGTTCACATTCCTAAATGAATCAGGTCATAGTGGTTTCCGGAAAATGAGCAAAGTGAACAAAATCTGGCGAGTTACGTTCCTGCGACAAAATTATTTTGATTGCAAAGAATTATATTCGTAAAACTGAATGATATTGCTTCTAGTAAATTTAAATTAACTTATACCTATTTGAAAATATATAAATTTTGCTAATATTGTTATAAATGCGATTGAGATAAATTGAAAGCTATTAGAAATTATCAATTTCATTGTAAACAATAATATTTTTATCAACACAATGACAAAAACGATAATGTCCGAACATCGTAAGAAAATCTCAGTAATCAAGTTTTTAGAAACCAATAAATTTTTGATCTACTGAGTAATCAAGGGGATCTTCAGCAAATTACTCTTGCAGTCTCCCAGTTATTTGAAAAGTTAATTGGTAAAGAGAATCTGTCTGCTGAAAATGTTTTCGATTTACCTAAGTAGGAAATGGTTCAAATATCTAACACCCTTCCAAGGAAACTGGCATAAATGTCACTTCGAAGTTGGTTTTGTAAGGATGTCAGATTACTGAAAAAATGTAAATTTCTCTAAGCAGGGTGTTCAAAAGTCATTAAGTTGGTCAAAAGATTATTGGGTTTCAGGAAGAGCAATATCTTTTGAATTTTTTTACTTTTTTCTTTATCGCACGATATTGTTATGCAAGAATTATGTAGATTCAGTTTATGAACTGATTTGAGATTGAGTAATAATCGACAATTATGAAAAAACAATTTGAGACTCTCGATACCTTATCAAAAGGTTTCAAAGAATCACAAGGATTTTAAAGATGAATTAATTAATATTTATGAAAAGTAAATAGTTGGTAATAATAACTTTACAGATAAAGCAAATGGATTTATCACTATCTGTTAAAAAATTCAAGACTGGAAAAACTTTATTTATTGACGTGGTAAATCTGTAAAAGACTTTGAATTTTATTGCTCAAAATCGCTAAACACCTGGCTTGAACACCTTATTTTAATTGGATTAATATATTTCCAAAAATTAAGGTTAGTTTTGCAAAGTTTTAAAGCGTTCGTTATAGTCGATATTACATAACTTTGCCATGTGAAAACCAGCTTTGCCTAAAACGTGAAAGATTGGACAAATAGAGGCTTAAATTTGAAGACATTTTTTAACAAACTGCTCTTAAAACTCAATTTTATTATATCCAATTATCTTGGAAGGACATATTTGACGTCTTGTAATTAAAAGATAACGACTATATGAAACATTATATAAGCTAATGAATCATTGAATTTTTTCTTAGTTATCTCATAAATAAAATTCTTTATTGATACGGCAATCAGTTTTTCCTCTGATTAAAAAAGATGAGCAATGTTCATACTCTGGTATTATTCTGGACCGTCATCTTCAATTATATTGGTGATTATAATGATATATCTGTAATTTTAATAAATTTCTTTGTAATCTTACGTTAATCTGAGATGATTGTGTTTCGATCTGCAAGGAGCAACTTGGTACAACCTCTACTGTGCATTATAAAATTTTGAAGTGCTTACATTGATACTTTGACAACATTTGATGAAAGGGGGAGGGTCGGTAAGGCCGGTTTTTGGTCTAATTTATTTTTGGACCAAAAAATCTGAAAAAATCATGGTAGTATCTTATAAGTATCCCGAGTCGA
>NC_046658.1:175456059-175469331 GCF_010883055.1 Belonocnema kinseyi | reverse complement strand
CGGGATACTTATAAGATACTACCATGATTTTTTCAGATTTTTTGGTCCAAAAATAAATTAGGCCAAAAACCGGCCTTACCGACCCTCCCCCTTTGCAATACAAAATTTTTGAATTAATTTCCTATACCAGGGTTGCCACAGACACTCTACTTCAAATTTTAGGTCGTTTCCAGATTTCTTAGATATAAAGGAAATTTAGTTTAATTTTCCCCATTTTCCCGAATCCATAGGCACCCTGTGATCGAAAAAATTCTTGAAATTAGATGAAACAGTACGATTTAAGTACAGATAAGCTGATTTATGTCTTCAAATATAATTTAAAATTAACAAGGAAAAGATGAAATTAAAACAAAACATTGAAGTTTTTAGCAGTATACTAGTTCTAATTTCTAATTTATGTCAAATAAATATCGTATTTTATCCCAGATAGAATCACGTATTTCACTTTTAGTTAAAAAGGTTGAAAAAGTCGTGCTGTCGGTCAGTTCGCGATATTTTAGTAAAAAAAATATTTGAAAATTTGGTTAGGTATTTTTACGTGTTTATTTTTCAAATGATTTTCAAGTTTTTCGGCAAATAAGATTTGATTAACTGCAAAGAATTCCCTGCAATCTCAACACAAGCCCAAGTTCGATAAATTCCTTCCTCTGAATATTTTGAAATTTATAGAAATTTATCAAAGGGTTCGAAAATTTATGGTAATATTTAAAAGCGTGTCGAAATTGGTTTTGGTAAATGTTTCGGAAAATTTTCATTTTTATTACCCATCTGCAGTAGGTTGGTATCAGCAAATATTGTACAGCAAAGATTTATTATCGCTCTTTCGGTTCTGATTTCGCACTTATACTTCCTTTAATACTAATAGACGCATGGTGGATACTTATTTTGGGAAATTAAAATAGATTTAAGACAAGATAAATGACATGACGGCAGTTTAAAAATGCTTTGTTTAATTATCTCGGCCTGTAGCAACGTGTTGCCCCCTCTCTTGCCTACTAGACCGGCTGAGTCCACGCACTGAGGTCGTTGTGCAATCCGGATGCTCAATTATTTAAATAGTATTATTGTTGCTTCTGATTCTAGAGAAAAAATTAATGTACTCGCAGATTCACAAACATCAGTAGTGGGAGTAGAATACAGTAGTAAGCTAAGAAAACGTTTCAGTTCTAAACAGCCAAAATTAGAGACACAAATACGCAATAAAAATGTAGAGGGCACATGGACAATAATAAAAAAAATCTTCATGAGTGCATGTGAAGCATTTGATACTGCGGTTCTAAAAAGAATGACTGGTGATGATTTGTGAAATCATGAAGTCTGCGTCAAAGCATAAAAGTAAAAGTACTAATTCAAGAAGGTAGGGGTAAAATCAAAGCGGACAAATAATTAATTGCAAAATGAGTTAGAAGTGAATGAAAAAATGATTATGAAAATTAGTTGAAAGCCTTTGGAAACAAAGCAGCAGTATGGAGTTTATCGACATTAGGAATATAAAGGTTAAAATGGTATGGGATACGTCCACTCACATTAGCTTTTTACGCGATCTTATTAGCCCTAACATGTAACTTTAGTTTTCTTTACATCTATACATTTCCTCATACAAGCTCTTGTATTTCTATGGCTTAATATATATTTTCGACTTAGAATTTCACTAAAGGATTGAGGCAGTTCTTTCCTCTGTCTGCCTCTGGATACGCTACCATTTACTTTAACTAAATAAACTTGTTTCGTCAATCGTTTTTCTTTCATTCTCGCAACATGCTCACAACATATCAACAAATTTTTTTCACTCTTGTCGAAAAGTGCATCCTCTACACAAGTATGCAGGTATATTTGTAGTTCTAACGATAATTACTTCACTGCCGATAACTTGGTTACCCTTGTTTATAGATCTGGCTATGTCTCCATTGATCTTTTCGTAAGTGGTAAATAAACTACCCACATACACGCAATCATCAACTTGTTTTATTATTTTATCGTTTAAAGCAATGTTGCATACAGTTTACTCACCCTTTCTTTCAAGAATTATATTTTTTGTTTTATTTGCGTTAATTGCACTGTGCCAACATGCACACCTTCTTTTTTGAAAGGGCTATTCTTAGATACTCACCTAAAAATACAATAAACAGCCAAGATGACATTACTCATCAGCGCAAAGGACCTGGTCTAATGTCGAACCATTCACTTGCTGCCCTTGTATCCTCACACTTACTTTTGCAACCTGCTTATATTTTTTTTATCTTAGCCACACAAAATGAGCGTGTTCCACTACTTGTGGATTTACACCAAACTCTCTTTTTTCAAGTGGCGTAAGCGGAGGTGTATATAATATTGGTCCTCGTTGAAGAAGAGAGGTGTTAGGTAATGAGTTTTCGTCGACTCGAAACGAAAGATCACGTTCAATCCCCCACTAACAGAACACGCTTCCCATTTCGAGCGTCTCTATAAAAAAGATACAGTACATGCCATTAAGGAGAGTCGTCTTTATAGCTTGGTAATCAAAGCATTGCCCTCACCATGAAAAGACGGCCCTTTTCTTCTTACTACTTAATATACTATTATTGCTCTCAGGAACCGTCAAGTGCTTCCGTCCTCTTTCAGGTCTTCCTGAAGCTTACCTTTATCAAACCTATCAAACGATTTTTCAAGGTCAACAAATGTACAAATAACTTTTTTTTTAATTTTTCTGTGATTCGTCTCAAGCTACACAATGATCCGCTCGTGCTTTTTCTTCAATGGACTTCAAAGATCTTTCATTTTGTTATCGTCATTGCACTATGAATAAGTATTTTTGAATAAGTTTCATTTACGGTCCTTAGTAAGCCTATGCAATATATCACCTTGACAATTATTAGTTTTTTAAAATATTGGGATGATAATCGTCTTTCTCTACTAACTTAAAACTTCCCGTATTTTAATAAAAAAATATATGAATTCCACAGCCTTTCAGGTGAAGATTTGCCACAATATTAAAGAATTTTAGCGAAAATACTATCTTAACTAGCTGTCACACCAATATTTAAGTTCTTAATTATATTCGTATTCTAAGAGGCACATATTCTTTCAATCGGGTTTTGTAACGTATTATCTTCTATGTCGTCATTATGTTGCGCTATGGCCTCGTAATTTCTTGAAAAAGGCTCTAAAAGCTCTTTTATAACGATCATGACCAATTTTTTGAATAATTTTTGATTTCCTTCAAAATAGATTTACATTTCTTTCTGTTATTCCGCTTTGATTTCACTCTCACTTTCTTTAGCTAGTATTTTTACTTGTCTGTTTTTGACTCCGTAATGATTTTATAGTTGAATTCTCTTGTCATTGCTTAGACCTATCACGTTCAACTTCGTTGGATATTCTTGCACTCCTGAAAATGATTTATCGAAGCATATAAAATGCGCTTTCTATACCTTTATTGCATATAAGTGTCCTCTATACATTTATTGCAGGTGAGCGCTTCCTGAGTTCCCCAATCTAGGCGTTCGTTATTCTTATTTTGAAAATCTATTCGCACTTTCGGTTTCTATAAATTCTCAACCTTTATCCAAATCTGTTTTGTATTTTTGTTTCTCTTGCTCCTCCCTCCTTGATCTTATTTAATTTTTATAATAAGAGATAATGTTCCGTTCCACTTTTAGAACCTCTCGCAACCCTTATATCACTCAATAGCTCTCTCAGTCTTTTATCCGTAAAAAACGTAGTCAATCACACAGGGGCTATTGCTTTTGCATCCGGTCAGACGAAGGGTGGATAGAACAAGTTGATGAATACGTATGTCCTAAAGGTTTATTTATGTACTAATGAAGGAAATATAGATGTAAACCAAACGTATGAACAATAACTTAAAGTTATCGATAGGGTAGGAGACATCAGCGAAAGTAAAAACGTGACAAATAAAGCTAAAATTGAAATATACAATTCTATACACACACCCACTTCGCTTTAAGATAGCAAGACCTAAAGATACCAAGTAATGTGTATATACTAAAAGAATATGTTTAGAGGAAAGAATAAGGATAAGAGTGTCATATTGAACCAAAAGTACTTTGATTTTTTTTGTTTTGGACAAGGTATTCTTGAGTTCTGATGGAGCTACCTAACCTATCGATTTTTCGGGCGTTACATTTCACTGCAGTTTTTGTATTTAAATATTATTAAAAATGAATTTGACAAATTTTTATGTATTTTAAGACTTTTTATCAAACGCAACAAGTTTATATTACTATGTTTGAGATTGAAACTAGAAAATGATCCGACAGTGAAATTAGACGAGTAGGGTGATAAATAACGCTACGTTTTTGATCTTTAAGTAAAGTTTATTGTACCCATATTCAACGTGAAAATGGATACCCCACATTTAGTATAGTTAATCAGTACAAAAACATGACGCAGTTAGTAATTATTACTGATTATCAGAAAAAAAAAACACATAAGAAGTTATTACAATCGTACAAGGAAGTGACTCGGATCGTGCATCGAGCAGTACTGACTGTTCGCCCACACCTTCAGGTACTCGGTCCCCCAAAAGAGTGAGTGGACAGAATCACCAGGCCCGTACACGTTCCTAAATAACCCGCGATCACGACAATTAAAAATAAAAGAAGCAAACGATCCCCGACATTTCCGCCCACCTTCGTGATAGATTCACGAATTACTTAGTTGGTAGAAATTGAATGGCAATGGCAGGCCTCGAATGGTACGCCGATCCTGATAAAGACATCAATCATGCGTGCACCCTGTAATAAGGTTAAGATGGATCAGCTTCCGCGGATTCTGAAACATAAATAGGTAATAAAACAATTTCAACAACAGGCCTCTTCAATAGACCAGTTGCCGTCCTTAGAGACACAGATTGAATTTGACCATCTGACCCCGGATGTACTTGAACTATCCGAGCCAGAGGTCACTTAGTAGGAGACATCTTCTCCAGTATAATCAAAACTAGATCACTGTTATTGACTGGAGTGTTTAGTTTCTGCCATTTAGGACGAGACTGCAGCTCCTGAAGACATTCCGTCGACCATCTCTTCCAGAAGGTTTGGAACATTTGTGTCACGAGCTGCCAATGCTCTCTAGGTGACAACTTTGCATCCAATATTGAAGGCTCTGGTAAAGATGGAGTTTCACAGATCGTAAAGCTGCTTCCCATAATCCGCCAACGTGCGGAGCAGCGGTTGGGTTAAATTTCCATATTGTTTGCTTGTAGGCGATATAACGAGCACTCTTATTCGACTCAGCTGAAGCTTCGGAAAATAGTTCGCGTAACTGTCGGTCAGCTCCCACGAAGTTTGTCCTATTGTCACTGTAAAAAGTATGACTGATGCCTCGCTGAGCCGAAAACCTCTTGTAGGCGGCGATGAAAACCTCAGCAGCATATACCGAAACAATCTCCAAATGTACGGCTCGCGTAGCAGAGCACACAAAGATAGCAATATATCCCTTGTATGATTTGTGACCTCGTCCCTTGGTCGTGCGTATCCAAATAGGACCTGCGTAATCCAGTCCAGCCGTTGAAAATGGCCAAACTGGTGGGGTGACTCTAAAAGATGGTAGAGGACTCATAACCTGATTACTAGAATTTACTCGATGTCTCGCGCAGATGACACATCGAGACAATACGCGCTTCACGGCCGTACGTCCAGAGAGGATCCAATATTTTTTCCTTAAGTAAGACAATGTTAGTTGAGGACCGCCGTGTAACATGAACTTATGTCCATTCCTGATAATCAAGGTCGTTAACGGTGAGTTCTTAGGCAAGATGTAAGGACATCTTTCCTCATAATCTAATACGACAAGAGACAGTCGACCTTCCAACCTCAGTAGTCCATCAGAGTCCAAAATAGGTAATAGCTTCAATAATGAATTTGATTTTGAAATAGATAATTCTCTTCGTCCCTTAATAACATCCTCATAAAATGATTCTTGTTGAATGTGGCCGATCAACCTTTGTAGTTCTAAATTAAGATATGCCGTCGTCGGTTGTCAAGGTAGCCGTTCGAACTGCTTCTTACGAAGTCGATCAATGAACTGAAAACAGCAGTAATTCTTACCAACTTCGAGAGTGACGAATATTGATTTAGGAGTCCCCAAGGTGGTTTCTGAGCAACTATAGCCACCAAAGTAAATGAGTCTCCAGTTTAGCGGGTGTGATGCCTCTCGATGCTCAATCCGCGGATTATCTACTACAGAAACATGGTGTCAGGCGGCCTTCGGTAGAGTGTGCTGAATCTCGGCTACTCTATTAGTAATATAGGTCTTCCATTGTAGAGAATGACCTCGAATCCAATCCAAAGTATTTTCCGAATCGGACCAAAGATGTATCGGGGTTGAGCCAGAGAGACTCAAGCCTGATCGTACATGTGATATCAACCTTACCAGTAAGACAGCAACATACAATTCGAGTCTAGGAATTGAGGTCTCCTTCAACCGCGCCACTTTCGTTTTAGGTGTGACGAGTGTCACACGAGTTAAGCTCGAAGGTGATGCGACACGCCTTTTCTTAAGCATCTCCAAATTCGTGAAGTTCACAGTAAGAAGAAGACGTAGAACCTAACCAACGTTGGATGTTTAGAGTGGAAAGATCCGAAAACTGGTTTCTGAACGTTGTCCAATTGGCGTCGTATTTAGCTAGAAGTATATCATTCCATCCTACCTTGAGAGCCCACAGGATTTGCATGAAGATCTTGGCTTTGACGATTAATGGTGCTAGCCATCCCAGTGGATCGAATATGCGAGCTATCTCTGAAAACACTGTTCGTTTCGTGATCTGACTTATCTCCAATAATGAATCGATCTGAAATCGTAAGGAATCCGGTGACGGTTGCCATAAGATCCCAAGAGCACGAAAAGATCGATCCTGGTTTAGCAGAAAAGTCGTTGCATTCTCGCGATGTTCAACCGGTACTCCCTGCCGAACCTCCTCCACGTTTGAAACCCATTTTTTCAAAATAAATCCTCCTGCTTGTAGTAACAGGTCCACCTGTCTGGGCTTTTCTTGAGCTATGTCGACATCATCAGCCCCAGAGAGAACATCATCCACATAGATTTCCCTCTTTAGAATTTTAGTAGCTAGGGGGTAATTGTCACTCTCATCATCCGCTAACTGAAGCAGTGTACGTATCGCTAGATACGGCGAAGAAGCAAAACCAAAAGTGACAGTCTTTAGACGGCAGACTCGAACCTCCTGGTCAAGACTATCTCACCAAAGAATTTTTTGGAACTTTTGATCCTCTGAATGGATCCAAATCCGCCGAAACATTTTCTTGATGTCCGCGGTGAAGACGACTGGATACATCCTCTATCTTATAATGACATCCGCTAGTTCTGTCTGTAATTTTGGCCTAGAATGTAAGAGATCATTCAAGGACAGTCCTTGATCGATGTGTTGAGAATCATTGAAAACGACAAGCAATTTAGTGCTCGAGCTGTTCTCTTTTATCACACAATGATGTGCTAAGAAATAACCCTGATTGGGTTGTAGATCTTCTACTTTGGAGACGAGTTCCATCTCTCCAAATTCTGCGTACTCCTTGATAACATGAGAGTATTTCTTGTCTAAGGCAGTGTCTCGCCGGAAACGTCTTTCTATCTGGACGAGAGCCCAGTAAGCTGCTACTCTTGAATCTTCAAGATTAAGAGAGCGATCCTTTAAAGGTAGCGTCCATCGTGACTACGCCGATGAGTGAAGGAAAAAAGCTGCTAACACTTCTCTTCGGCTAAACTATATTCCGAAATGGTCGAAGGCACGTCCACCTGGACTACAAATCTCCATAGTAAGTTCAGTAGTTTATAATCTACTGTAGTTTGTAAGCAACAAGAGAATGTCTAGAAGAAGAAAACTTCCTTGATAAAAGCCCTGAAAGAATCCAGCCAGACGAAGTTTTTTGAGCGGTTAGAGTTCTTAAGCTATCTTTTCTTAGTCCCTCTTCAATAACATAGTAGTAGACCTCTGCCCCTAGAATCATTTCCATAATTCCACCTGTTTGCTAAAAAGGGTCTGCCAATTCAAAACCCTTGATATGTTCCCAATCCCCTATATGGATACCATCAGGAGGTACATATGAAATTATTCTAGATAAAATGATTGCTCTTACCATAAAAGTAGTTTGAGGATTGATTTGAGAGAAAACCTGTATTTGGAACAGTCTTCTGGTTAGTCTCGTTTTTAGATTTCCTACACTGGGCACCGATATGATAGCGTGTTCTCTGGTCAGTCTCAATCTCTGGACAAGTGACTCCGAAATGAAGGATGCCTGAGCCCCTTGATCCAGTAGTATCCGAGTTAGATATCGACTTCCATCTGAAGCTTCAGTGTCGACGAGAACAGTAGCCAGTAGGACAGGTCCCTCCAGTCACATGGGTTTTTGTGCATTGTGAACATTGACAGAATCTGTAGAGTTGATCAAAGAATTAGAAAAAAGTTTACTCAGGGGGTTCAGAGTGAAAGAGTTGGTAGGTTGAATTGAAAGGGAGGCAGTTTCTGAGTGATTCGAAAGTAGGCTAGTTACCCGAAGGTCCCAGTTTGTCCTCCCAAGCCTTGCGAGTGGTTAAATCCAACCGCTGAGCTTTCATAAAAACAATCAGATCGTCCCATTGATCCCTAGGTCGATTCAAGGAAGTTAAAGTGCCGATGACCTCACAAGTATTATTAAGCAAGGGACGGAGTTCAGTTGAGCTTTCCTTACTCATCGACTTCAATGAAAACAGCATAGTCAAATAGCTGTTAACTAATAGTCGAGCGTTGTCATATCTCTTGACTACGGTCTGCCATGCCCTTTCGAAATTAGCCTTAGTGGTCGGGATGCTAGCTATCAATTGAGCGGGTTTCTCGCTTAAACTCAGTTTCAGGTGGTGGATCTTTTGCACGTTTAGAAGTTCCGTATGTTTTCTCACAAACTGTAAAACAAGGAGTAAAACAAGGAGTGCGAGACGTTCGAAAGAAAAAGGATGCATAATGCTAATAGTATGGTCAATATTGGAAGACCCTCTTTCTGAAGTCCACCATTGTCCAGTTTGCACCTGTTTGAGATTCAAATTAGAAAATGATTCGACAGTGAAATTAGACGGGTAGGGTGATAAATAACGCTACGTTTTTTATCTTTAAGTAAAGTTTATTGTACCCATTTTCAACGTGAAAATGGATACCCCACAGTTAGTATAGTTAATCAGTACAGAAACATGATGCAGTAAGTAATTATTACTGAACGGTCCTCAACATACTGTCTATTAGAGATTTTTAAGAAAAATCGCGAAAATGTAATAATTTATTTCTTGTTGCAGAATTAAGTTCACAGTTCGAGTGTTTGCCTAATGGTGAGCCTATTCCTGGTGTTCCTGGTAACAGAGCTTCCGATTCTCCCGAGAGAAATTCTTCCGACAGAACTCTCCCTCTTTCTAGATCTTTTCCATTCAGTTCTTCTCTACCTGCTGAGCCTTCCGTTCGTGACAGGTCCAGGTCTCAAATTCCAAATCCATCATGTTTTCTCTTGCTTGGATATACATCTGAAGAACTCAGATCTATTCGACTTATTCCCCACAAGAATCCGAACCAGTCATTCGAACTTAGAAAATATGTTTTTCCTTCTAATAAACCAATTCAAGTCAGAATGAAAAATAAGGTTATGAAGCCCATGCCTACCGAAGAACAGACAGTTTTATCGACGTCCAATGGTGATGTCTTGGCAATATTAAGCAAATTAAGAAGACAAAATGTTTTCCGTGGAATATATGAACCTGCAATTTCGGGGGGATATCGGGTAAAAATAAACATGTACAGCGAAGCGATTGAAAAATTGACCCAACAAGAAATCGCGGAATCTCCATTAGGAAATGTGAATTCAATTCAAAAAAGTTTTAAATTAGTACGTGTATGAAGTACTTTTCTTAGGAACCAGAATGTTTGACATACGTCTTTCACAGGTTGCGCTTCAAGCTTGATCTATAATTGTTATGCCTACACACTACCGAACAGCAAACATTCTTGTACAGATTTTCATAATATCATTTCTTTTGCCAGGCACATATGGAAATATTTCCAGAAAATAGAAGATATCATGAAAAGGTCAATCCATTTTTTTTATTTCAACGAACCAGTATTTTTGTTACCGTATAGTGTAATATTTCCAATAATAAATAAGTTTGCAATGCGTCAATAGAGTAAATAATTTTTTTGATTTCATAAACCCCTGTAAGTACATTATAAAGCTATTCCAAGATTACTTAATAGATCATTCAAAGCGAATCAAAAACCCAAACAATGATATCAAATGAAGTACTGTTACGTTCCGCATATAAAAAAATTTTTTTTTATAAAACCAATTGATGAGAAAATTAGCGCACCAACTATTACATATAGGTCGCCTGAAAGTCTTGCAGAGTTCAGGATCTTAATTATACTTTATATATCTATCTAGCCAAAATTAGGACTTTTAAATAGTGTTAAAACAAATTTCCATAAAATAAGGCATGATTGATTCAACATGACAAAAATTTTGGGTTCGACATAGTCTAATTTTTCCAAAAATGTTTGCATCTAACTCAATGCTAAAACATGCTCTTTGCACATTTTCAAAAAATTCAAAAACTGCACATAAAAAAATTTGCCATAATTATGTAACAAACAGTAAAGTTGTTTTTATTTTTAAATTCAAAGAAAGAAAACAGAAAAGGAATGAGAAATCTCATGAAATAAAATTCCCGACACTGTAAGATTTCCTGCAATTAAAAAATATTTAAAATAACAAATTCTCGATTTAACATTGGCTATTAAGAAATCGTTAAACACTGAACGAAAAAAACAAACAAAATAAAGTACTTTTTTACCACACCGCTATCATAAGTGCGCTTTTAGGTATTGCAAACGATATCTAAAATAGCACTTTTTAGGATAGGCCGTAACATTTTTTACTAAGGGTAGAGGATACTGTTAAGCAACTGAGACTGTGATCTGATTAGCTGATGGACATTTATATCTATAATTTATTGGACGAAGAGTGCAAGGATTAGAGCAGATTATAGTAGAATGGAGTGTATTGAATTTAATTAGATTAGATTTCAAATGAATTTCATTGGAGTAGATTGGAATGGTTTGAAGTTGATTGGATTGGAATAGATTGTACTGGAGATGATTGAATTGGAGTGTATTGAATTGGATTCGGATGTGATAAAATGGATATGATTGTAGTGGATGGAATGTAATAGAGTGGAAGTAGGTATATTGGATTGAAGTCGATTGGATTAAATCAGATTGGAATCGATTGGGTTATACTTAAATGAATTGGATTCGAATGAATTGAATTGGATCAGATAGGATTGGAGTAATGCGGAAAGAATTAAATTGGAATAATTTAGAGTGCGGTGGATTGGTTTCTAGTGGATTGTATTTCATTGCTTTGGAAAGAATCTGGTTGGATTCAAGTAGATTAAATGAAAATGAATTTCTTTGAAGTGGATTGGATTAGAGTGTAGCGGAATTAAGTGGATTAAATTGCATAGCAATTGTTTGGTTTTGAGATAACTGAAGTAGATTGGAGTGGATTGGTTTGAAGTGAATTAAAATGGATTAAAATAGATTTAAAAAAATTTGATTGGATTTGAATTAATGAATATTGAGCGATTTTAATATTTAAAAAGTGTAAAATTATTTATAACCTAATTTATATTGATATCCACAAACAAATTCTTTGAGTGCGTTGAATCATTTTACTTCCACTAATACAGAAGTTTGAAAAAAGGCAAGGGCTACAAGTTTTTATCTCTAAGATATAACGAAAGATCTTTGCACGAACACAACTTTAAAAGCTAGAAAAGCACTCTCTGCCTTTTTCAGCCTCCCTCCCTTTAGATCCTTTCTGAGGGGTAATCTTTATTTGCTTTAATCGGATATTAAAAAAGTAAAGAATTCTTGCACTAGCAGGAAATAAGGAACAAATATAAATGTCTGAAAAAATTGGTTATAACCATTCGATAGATAGTACATAAGTAAATTCAAAATTGGGACTAACAGCAAAAAATTTGTAAATTCCACTTCCCCCAAATTAGATAATTGTTATCCAATCGAAAAAAAATGCTTTTTTTAAAGTAAAACCTAAATTCGCTCTAAATGGTACAAACTAAAGGCCGATACAGTTAAATCCATGTTTAGGCTGCTATTTATTTGCTAAAATTAAGCTTTTTGACTGTGGGTCTAATTTTGTTTCTGGTCAACAGGACCAAGATGTCATGTTTTTTTTTATTTAGAATCGGAAATTTTTGCTACAATTTTTGCTCGCCAGCCAGACATTGTTCTCCTAAAATTCGAGAAAGGAACTATATTCATGATCGAATAGTCGGCTCCAGCCAAATAAAAAATCACTTCTAAAGCGAAGAAAAAGGAAATTTATTCGGTTAAAATAATTGTCCTTGTGAACGATCTTTTAAGAGGTGCGAAGCTGTCACTGGCATATGCCTTAGTGACACATCTGCACAGCTGCGCCGATGATATGGTCGATTATGTTAACTGATATTCTGGGAATCATTGCTGGAATTCCTCTCTAAGGTCTTGATACATATGTATCTTAGGTACTCAAAATTTTCATCACATGCTTTGAATCTATCGTTGAAAGCCATATGTCGACAGATTAAAAGAACAAATCTGTCGAAGATGACGCTTGTATCTGCTCTAAAGAGATTCTTCTTTTACATATTATATAATAAATGCAACTGTCACTTACGCCTAAGTAAAGATTAGTGTCTCCGGCGGCAAGTTGTCTTACAGCACTCATTTATATACAAGATTAAGGTCCTCGAGTACGCAAGAAATTTGTTCTTGCCTTAGATCAATATTGGCACACTTGACCAATCCAAAGTCCATATCAATCTCTTCTGTGTACCTTTCGGTTTTGCTTAAAACATTTTGCAGCTACCTTATATCTTTAGTTAATGCGTAGAGAATACATAAGTGACCCAGTGATCCCAGATCTGAAACGAGACATGGTCCAATACTATCAAAGGTAACTATGACCCTGTAAATATAGTAGGAGACGATGTAAATGACTGCGTTGCGCGCGCAACCCATATCTCCTGTTCTGAATTTGAAAACTCGAAGGTGCACGATTTCCGGTCGGAAAACTTTAGTGGTTCTATTTTGTATCTCTATCTGATTTGAAATACAATGAAGAGATTGAAATTTTAATATTTCCAGATTTCGATGCTGACGATTCTCATGATTTGAATTCTTAGCGAGCCTCTTTATATGCGCATATTTTGAGGTTACGTTATTTTAACTATAGAATA
>NC_046658.1:175450116-175455959 GCF_010883055.1 Belonocnema kinseyi | reverse complement strand
GTGGACAGGGAGTGATGTGGATGAAGAAATTGGATGAAGTAAGGGAAAGCAAGGGAGTAGGGCAGAGCCAAACGGGTGATCCTGAAAAGGGACCGTAAAAAACGAAAATTGTTTTCAATATCGTGGAAAATGCATTTTTTTATGGTAAGAGGAAACGGAAGCCCTGGAAGCTCGCTCATTTTAGGATTTAATATCACTACTGTTACTATTGTTTATCCTGCGTAATACGAAAGAGTAGAATATAAGTAATAGTTAAGTTAGACTAAGGATGGAATTGTAAATATATGTACAGGGAGCGGTGGCCCTCAAACCCGTAAAAGGGAGAGATTAAATACATACAAGTAGTTGGTTGAAAGTTTAACTCTTTGATTGAAAACTCAAATTTTTCGCTTAAAAAATTCAACTTTTTTAGATAATTCGTCTTTTTGACTTTAAAATTAAATAATTTCGTTAAAAATTCATGTATTTTGTTTAAAATTTGTCTTTTTCTGTAGATCATTAATTTTCTTGGTCAACAATTCATCTGCTTGGTTGAAAATTTAACAACCATGTTGAAAATTAATTTTTTCTGTTAAAAATTATTTATCTTTATTTGAAAATGTAACTATTATAGGATTAATTGAAAACTAATCGTATATATTGGTTAAGGTTGAAAATCGTTTTTTTGATAGAACATTAATCTTCTTGGTGAAAAATTCCCCTTTTCCCTTGAAAATTTAACAATTTTGTTGAAAATTAGTTGTTTTTTTCTTGTTCAATTCAATTTTTCATCACAGTTTTTATCTGAAAATTGAACTATTCCATTTTTTGTTGAAACTTTATCCTACACATTTTATTAGTTAAAACACCAATTATTTGATATAAAATTAATTAGTTTTCGATTATGATTTTGTTTAATCCGTTAAAAATTAAAGAATTAATAGATATTAGCTTATAAAATTATTTTCAATTATGACTTCAAATATTATTTCAGTCTACAAAAATTTTATTTTTAACCCATTCAATTTGAAATCTTGTAATTAAAAAAAGAAAATTTTGTTAATTATCAGCAATATTTGACAATTTATTTAGAACAATCTATTACAAACAACTGTTAAAAAACATGTAAATTTAAACAGAATGGCTCGAAATAGAAAGCCTTGAATTGTTAAATTTGTAATGAGCTAAATTTTAAGTTTAAACGCTACAATTTTAATTTAAAAGAAAGATTCAAAATTAATTTAAAACTTGAAATTATGTCAAATAATTTAAAACGTGACGTAGATTTTATAAGATTTAAAAAGTTAAGCTTTTTGAGAATTGTAAAATATTTAAAAAGAATAACAAAAATTGTTGTGATTGCTAAGAAAATTGAAAGTGATTTTTTATTTTGGAAAATTAATTTTAAGTGAGTATTTGAAAAGATTTTAGAAAATTAAGAAAAAAAAAGAATCAAGACGATTTAAAGCAAATTTTTTTATTTTGCACTTTTTTTTTAATTTTAGGAAAAAAATCTAATTAACAAAATATATCAATTTTCAACCCAAAAGTTCACTTTTTAACAAAATCAATGATTTTTCTATCAAATAATTGGTGTTTTAACTAATACAATATACAGGATAAAGTTTCAACCAAAAATGGAATATTTCAATTTCCAGTATTATCTATAAAACAGCTGAATTTTTAACCCAATTTAAAGGCAAATAGTTGAATTTCAAAATATAATTATGAATACTTAATAAGCAAAAAATTAATTTTTTTACTGAGTAGTTCAACTTTAAATCAATAATCGAATTTTTCACCCAAAAATTATGATTTTAATTTATAACAATTTACATTAAAACGACTTTGCAACCAAAGAATATTTACAGTTGATAATTCAACCGAATAATGTAATTTTTAATCAAAAAGTATAAATTTCCAATAACACAATTTAATTTCTACAAAGAAATACGAATTTTTAACCAAATACACAATTTTTTAACAAAGTAGTTGAACTTTTGATTGAAAAGAGAACTTTTTTGTACAAAATATTTAGATTTTCAACAAAATAATTAATTTTATAATCAAATAAATGAGTTCTTACCCAAACGAGATGAATTCCCAAATCGCCAATTTCTTTCATTTCTTTCAAATGCGGATCAAGGTATAAATAAGACTATTATAATATTGCATAATTATAATATTATCATTAACAATATACGTATATATTTATGTATAATAATACTAATATTTATATAATTTATATTTGAAGTTGAAATAACGTAACTTCAAAATATAGGCTTATAAAGAGGCGGGCGAAGAATTCAAATCATGAGAATCGCCAGCATCGAAATCTAGAAATATTAAAATCTCAATCTCTTCATTTTATTTCAAAGCAGATAGAGATATAAATAGAACCACCGGAGTGGCCCGACCGGCAATCGTGTACTTTCGAGTTTTCAAATTCAGAAGAGGAGAAATGGGTTGCGCGCGCAACCCTGTCATTTACATCGTCTCCTACTATATTCACACGCTCATAGACTTTTGATAGTATTGGACCACGTCTGGTTACAGATCTGGGATCACTCAAGTGACCTCATGCTCGCGTTGATGAGTCTTGTCGCAGAGGTAACTAGGGGAATTGCGTTAGGTAAGAGATACTGGCGGAATTGTGATGTGAAAGAAGAGACAGGTGATAAGAGTAGGGGAGGTTGAATTGAAAGCTTGTTTGTAATGAATCAGGGTCAAGGTATGCAATATGTAAAAGATCTGATGGCAGGGTGTTCAGACAAGTTATTGGCCTTTAGTCCGTTAGGTTCCACAATTCGACAGTGATATACTACGTCCTAACAGCACTTACTACGATATGAGAATTTTCTAGTGCCTTCTTCATCTCTTTGTCAATGCTTGCTAGATATTCCTCCTCAGATGTTATGCGGTTGTGTTAAGGCTCCTTGAAGTGTTTGATACTCAAAGAGTTTTTCTTGAATTGCAGTTGCATGTCATCAACCAGTTCTCTGAAATGTCTGAAACTCGTCGGGCTTGGAGTAATTTTGGAAAAAATGGAAAGATAGCTAAAGATAGGTGACAGGTCAGCGAAAATCTGTTGGTCTATCTGAGCCAACTTCACTCTCTTTTGTACTCTGCTCCTTGCTTCATATTGCAACCATACTTTTTACGAATAAAAGTACGCTGATTTGGTATGGTTTTGAGTTTTACCCAAAGTAGCACATCAGATAATGATAGTATACTAATAATACTAATAATAAGTATACTAAGCCTCGTAGTAAGTCATCAAAAGAGCTTCTGATAATAAAATTTATTTTAAATTTAGCAAACAGATTTGGTGAACCGAGAGACATGAGGCGCGAATAAATCAAGTTAAAACGGTCTAAGTGTGTAAATATTTCGATTTCATCATTTTAGAGTGAAATCCCTTGTAATTATATTTCCCAGACAGAGGTGACGTTAATTGTTCACAAGTGTCCCGATTAAATTATTATCAATTAACTACAAGTAAAAACGATACAAAATGGCCTTCTCTAATTAAAAAAATCGCCTCCACTATAAAAAAAGCTACAAAGAATCCTTATATGGATCTTCTTTCAGTTCTCCTTTACATGCTGAGAATCTTCTTCGCGGCTGTTTCAGGTATCCCTCACTTGCTACCCCCTCTCTTCCTACCAGCTCCAGGTCATCCCTTGCCACTTAACCTATTTCTGTCGTGTGCTTAGACTTACACATGAAGACCTTAGCTCTATTCGACTTACTAACCACGATAATCCAAACCGGATATTCGAACTTCCAAGATACGTTTTTCCTCCCGATATACCAATTGGATTGTTCACAAAAACTCGTAACCTTAAGCCTATTCCAAAGGAAGAAAAGATTGTAGTATTAATGTCCGACGGTGAAATATTTGCGATAACGGAAAAATTAGGCAAGCAAGCCATCTTTCGTGGAATATTTACACCTGCAACTGTCGAAATATACCGAGCAAAAATGAACATGTACAGCGGTGCCGTTAAAGAATTGACCTACGAAGAAACCGCAGAGTGTCCAGTAGGAAATGTAAGCTCCGTCATAAAGACTTTTAGAGTAATACGTGTGTAAATCGGAATTCAAAACTCAATTTTTGTGCTCGATCTTAATGATTCCTGCGTTTGGTTATACAAAGCTACTTAAAATTTGAATAGTTAAACCGGGAAACGACAAGGAATTTTTTCCTTGTTATGTTTTCTTGTATGGTGTTATTCATTTCTAAACACCTTACCTAGATTTCTTACTTATATAATGCAAATAAAGCGAAAAGTTCATTCTTTATCTTTATTTTCATTTAGTTATCCCAAAAATGTACATGAATAGTTTTTTTTAGATATATAAAGAATCCTTTTCTCTTACTTCTTTCACATATGTGTTACGAAAGATACAAACAAACTATTTTATTTTTAGATCAGTATAGCAAAAAGCTGGTTGCGTATATAAAAATATATTTCTGTAATTTTGTTACACATTTTAAGAACGACATCTTCCGTTAGCAGAAATGATTTAAATTTTGATAGTTTAAAAAAAGTGTGTATGAGCTTCGAATTTACGAGCGCTCCACATATACGAGCGTCTCAACTCTAAAGGCGCGAGCGGAATTTTTCTCCTCCAGATCTGCATTGTTTCAGTGATGTTGACGGACAGCGACGTTTTTAACTGCGCATGTACCGAAAAGCGCGGGTCTATTTAAAATCAATAAATAATATAAATAATAATACTGTTAAATGTTTGAAACAAATTTACACTTTTACACAATGAATAAAATTAAATCTAAGCAATAGCTGATTTATTTAAGTAATTTATAATAATTCAATAATAAAAGTTGACATTTTCTAAATTTCAATAGACCCACGCTGTTCGGATGAAAATTCTGGTGATAAATACACTTGCATAGTCACAATTTTATTTAAAAAATATACTGTTACGAAAATCTGCATAAAGTTTAATATATATACATGTGTAAGAAGCAAATATGAACTACGGTTACTGGAATCTAACATACATTAGATTAGTCAATTTAATATAATACATGTGAAATTTATGATATAATATCACCTAACTCAAACTTCAGCAAATTATAGTCCTACTAGGTAGTGCAACTTCGCAGCGTGAACCTTTTTCGGTTTTTTTTCTGCCCAAAAAAATGTTAAAAATGAAGAATACGCTAATTCTTTTAATTTTTTTTTTTGATTTCGGGACGAGAGAGGGTATCTGTATTAATAATGCGTGGTTGGGGAGATCGAGTTCGATATTATGATCAAGGTCGTTTTCTTTTTAATCGCACTTTTCGTAATGGAGAAGGGTTAAATCCTGTCTCAAAATCAACAATCGAAAGAAGTGTAAAGCTCTTTGTGAATCATGGATCTATCAAGGACCTTCAGAGAACTGGTCGGCCAAAATCTGCTGTATCGATTGCAGATGTAAAAAAGGGGGTTTCCATTTAAAAAAACAAAGTTGACCTTCAAAAAGCTATGAAGGTTAACTTCAAGGTCATAACGAAGGTCACCATTGAATTCCTCGTTGAAATTTACTTCAGGAATGACCTTCACTTTTCTGATAAATGTTTGACCTGAGGAAATATCCAACCGTCCCGGAACTTTTTAGACACCCTGTATATATAGGGGCAACAAGCATGGATGTTTAGTTAATATCATTCATTGAAAAGTCACAGTAACGTCAACAAACATTAATAATTAGCTTACAAAACTTCACTGGGTACACGAGTTCATAGTAGCTATAACGCCTTGTTTTATTTTTTGCTGAGTTAGATATAAAACGGTTGGTCCGCGATACAAAAACAATCGAGCTATCAGATTGTTTCAGAATGAAGCAAACTG
>NC_046658.1:175449353-175450106 GCF_010883055.1 Belonocnema kinseyi | reverse complement strand
CTATGAGGGAGTTGTTAATGCATAGGGGAAATTTGTCAATAGCATCCCGGTTTTTCAACAAATAGCTAGTGAAGAGTTCAGTTAAGAACTTTTTAATTTATTGGCGGGGGGATGATTTGTTATTCCCATGTATACAATAACAAATATGTCCTCTAATAAATCTAAAAAATTCTTTCCTAAACTTTTTACTAGCTATTCGCTGAAAAAAATGGATACCATTGACAAATTTCCCCCACGTATTAACACCCCCCCCCCCCATAGGGGATAGGGTATGCGTATAAAATGATTTCAACAGCGCCTGAAAGCTTGGTCTCAGTAATTTCTCAAAATCACTAATAAAAACATTAAATTGTCCATTTTCTAACGCTCGAAACATCACCAAAATTTTTTTTTTCAACAAAACTAAATTACAGTATGTTTCTTCAATTAAAGCTACAGTGTGTCCCATATTTATAGGGCCACACCATTTTTTAAGGATAATTTTTTTTCTATTGGAACAAACTAAACCAAATTTTTTGAGTGAATAAATGAGTCGAGTTAACGGTTTTTCCTAAAATATAGAGCTTGCAATTCCATTCGTTCATTTATTTGGGCATTTTTAAGAAAAAATCGGTGTCCCAAATTATTAGGGCCACTAAAAAAAAATTCAAATTTTCCAAAAGAATTCAATTTATTCAACAAAATACGTACATATAAAAAGATTTTATTCACAAAATTAGTAATTAATAGTATTTCCGTCATTTTTGAATACCA
>NC_046658.1:175447727-175449253 GCF_010883055.1 Belonocnema kinseyi | reverse complement strand
GAATTTTTGATTTCGAATATGCCGCATCATTAAAAGAAAAACAATTGTGGATGAAAAAGAAAACTCTGGTGATAAACACACTTGCATAGTCACAATTTTATTTAAAAAATATACTGTTACGAAAATGTGCATAAAGTTTAATATACATACATGTGTAAGAAGCAAATATGAACTACGGTTTCTGGAATCTAACATACATTAGATTAGTCAATTTAATATAATACACGTGAAATTTATGATATAATATGATCTAACTCAAACTTCAGCAAATGATAGTCCTACTAGGTAGTGCAACTTCGCAACGTGAACCTTTTCCGGTTTTTTTCTGTCTAAAAAAATGTTTAAAATTAAGAATACGCTAATTCTTTAAAATTTATGTGAGTAAGTTATTCTGGGTTCTGTTCGTGAACCATTAGAGGTAAGTCTCTTACACGGGAATGATGAGTCCATGCAAATGCAAGGAAACAAATATGACGTATAAAGTATAGCAGAGCCTCTACCAACGACTGGATAAACTAATCGTTGAGCGGGCCAATTGAATTTAAATAATTTTACTTGATATTATTAATTTTGTTGTTATAAATTAATGAAACCAATAAGGGCGAAAACAATTAAATTAGTGGAAACGTTTGAGCTGAACGAAAAATAATTTTGGTTGAGCATTCGAAAAAATTGAAAATTTTTTTTCCAAATCATTTCTGTAAAGTGTGTCCCATATTTATAGGGCCACCCCATTTTTTAAGGATAATTTTTTTTCTATTGAAATAAAATGCACCAAATATTTTGAGTGGATAAATGAGTCGAATTAACGATTTCTCCTAAAATATAGAGCTCGCAATTCCATTCGTTCATTTATTTGGACATTTTTTCGAAAAAATAGGTGTCCCAAATTAATAGGGCCACTAAAAAAAACTTCAATTTTTTTGAAGAATAATAAATAATTCGTAAAATAATGCAATTTAAAATATATAATATTAAAATTTTACTTCTTACATGCCATAAACATATACATATGTATGTATAAAAACTAAATATTGTGCGTGAATTCCCAAAGTAATTTACAGTTGTGTTTTTCTTTTAATTTAAATTTTTCCCGAGGATTTTTCACATACATACTTCCCCACATACATTCTTTTTGGGGATAGAAGAAACGTGGATCACGGCCAAAGCTCTCAGATCGTGATAAACGAAAAATAGTCGCCGCCGCCTCGCAAACAACTAAGGGGTGTAGAAGAATAAAAAATGATGTGGCTCCTCAAATGTCCAAAAGTACAGTGCATCGAGTATTGAAGGATTTCCCTAATTTAGTATGTGAAAAAAAGCAAAAAGCGCCTAAACTGAAACCTCATCATATGCAGGCACGCTACAATTTTGCAGAAGAGAAGCTGCATTGGACGCACGAATGGTCGAAGGTACATACTTACACAGTGCATTTTTTCTCATAACAAATAATTAGTTCCTTCAAGCCTATGCAATTAAAGCTTGGGTCTTTTACTTGCTTTTCACATTATCTGGTCTGACGAAAA